>NW_027369352.1:0-43234 GCF_046119375.1 Phyllobates terribilis
ATGCACAAACAGTAATTTTCTCCGCATTGCAAGGTGCAATTCTGAAATTTTTTGCTTTTTCCTGCTCCTCTTAGCATGATAAAGAAGATTCAAAGAGAGTGAGATGCCAGCTCCTTTCATTCAGTCAGTAGCTTCAATCATTTCTGGACGTTTTTCAATGGCAAAAATCATTGAATATTGTAAATGCACAAACAGTAATTTCTCCGCATTGCAAGGTGCAATTCTGAAATTTTTTGCTTTTTCCTGCTCCTCTTAGCATGATAAAGAAGATTCAAAGAGAGTGAGATGCCAGCTCCTTTCATTCAGTCAGTAGCTTCAATCATTTCTGGTTATATGAAAACATGAAGTTTTTCAATGGCAAAAATCAATGAATATTGTAAATGCACAAACAGTAATTTCTCCGCATTGCAAGGTGCAATTCTGAAATTTTTTGCTTTTTCCTGCTCCTCTTAGCATGATAAAGAAGATTCAAAGAGAGTGAGATGCCAGCTCCTTTCATTCAGTCAGTAGCTTCAATCATTTCTGGACGTTTTTCAATGGCAAAAATCAATTGAATATTGTAAATGCACAAACAGTAATTTCTCCGCATTGCAAGGTGCAATTCTGAAATTTTTTGCTTTTTCCTGCTCCTCTTAGCATGATAAAGAAGATTCAAAGAGAGTGAGATGCCAGCTCCTTTCATTCAGTCAGTAGCTTCAAACATTTCTGGTATATGAATAACATGATGTTTTTCAATGGCAAAAATCAATGAATATTGTAAATGCACAAACAGTAATTTCTCCGCATTGCAAGGTGCAATTCTGAAATTTTTTGCTTTTTCCTGCTCCTCTTAGCATGATAAACAAGATTCAAAGAGAGTGAGATGCCAGCTCCTTTCATTCAGTCAGTAGCTTCAATCATTTCTGGACGTTTTTCAATGGCAAAAATCAATGAATATTGTAAATGCACAAACAGTAATTTCTCCGCATTGCAAGGTGCAATTCTGAAATTTTTTGCTTTTTCCTGCTCCTCTTAGCATGATAAAGAAGATTCAAAGAGAGTGAGATGCCAGCTCCTTTCATTCAGTCAGTAGCTTCAAACATTTCTGGTGTATGAATAACATGATGTTTTTCAATGGCAAAAATCAATGAATATTGTAAATGCACAAACAGTAATTTCTCCGCATTGCAAGGTGCAATTCTGAAATTTTTTGCTTTTTCCTGCTCCTCTTAGCATGATAAAGAAGATTCAAAGAGAGTGAGATGCCAGCTCCTTTCATTCAGTCAGTAGCTTCAATCATTTCTGGTATATGAATAACATGATGTTTTTCAATGGCAAAAATCAATGAATATTGTAAATGCACAAACAGTAATTTCTCCGCATTGCAAGGTGCAATTCTGAAATTTTTTGCTTTTTCCTGCTCCTCTTAGCATGATAAAGAAGATTCAAAGAGAGTGAGATGCCAGCTCCTTTCATTCAGTCAGTAGCTTCAATCATTTCTGGGTATATGAATAACATGATGTTTTCAATGGCAAAAATCAATGAATATTGTAAATGCACAAACAGTAATTTCTCCGCATTGCAAGGTGCAATTCTGAAATTTTTTGCTTTTTCCTGCTCCTCTTAGCATGATAAAGAAGATTCAAAGAGAGTGAGATGCCAGCTCCTTTCATTCAGTCAGTAGCTTCAATCATTTCTGGACGTTTTTCAATGGCAAAAATCAATGAATATTGTAAATGCACAAACAGTAATTTCTCCGCATTGCAAGGTGCAATTCTGAAATTTTTTGCTTTTTCCTGCTCCTCTTAGCATGATAAAGAAGATTCAAAGAGAGTGAGATGCCAGCTCCTTTCATTCAGTCAGTAGCTTCAAACATTTCTGGTATATGAATAACATGATGTTTTTCAATGGCAAAAATCAATGAATATTGTAAATGCACAAACAGTAATTTCTCCGCATTGCAAGGTGCAATTCTGAAATTTTTTGCTTTTTCCTGCTCCTCTTAGCATGATAAAGAAGATTCAAAGAGAGTGAGATGCCAGCTCCTTTCATTCAGTCAGTAGCTTCAATCATTTCTGGACGTTTTTCAATGGCAAAAATCATTGAATATTGTAAATGCACAAACAGTAATTTCTCCGCATTGCAAGGTGCAATTCTGAAATTTTTTGCTTTTTCCTGCTCCTCTTAGCATGATAAAGTAGATTCAAAGAGAGTGAGATGCCAGCTCCTTTCATTCAGTCAGTAGCTTCAATCATTTCTGGTATATGAATAACATGATGTTTTTCAATGGCAAAAATCAATGAATATTGTAAATGCACAAACAGTAATTTCTCCGCATTGCAAGGTGCAATTCTGAAATTTTTTGCTTTTTCCTGCTCCTCTTAGCATGATAAAGAAGATTCAAAGAGAGTGAGATGCCAGCTCCTTTCATTCAGTCAGTAGCTTCAATCATTTCTGGACGTTTTTCAATGGCAAAAATCAATGAATATTGTAAATGCACAAACAGTAATTTCTCCGCATTGCAAGGTGCAATTCTGAAATTTTTTGCTTTTTCCTGCTCCTCTTAGCATGATAAAGAAGATTCAAAGAGAGTGAGATGCCAGCTCCTTTCATTCAGTCAGTAGCTTCAAACATTTCTGGTATATGAATAACATGATGTTTTTCAATGGCAAAAATCAATGAATATTGTAAATGCACAAACAGTAATTTCTCCGCATTGCAAGGTGCAATTCTGAAATTTTTTGCTTTTTCCTGCTCCTCTTAGCATGATAAAGAAGATTCAAAGAGAGTGAGATGCCAGCTCCTTTCATTCAGTCAGTAGCTTCAATCATTTCTGGACGTTTTTCAATGGCAAAAATCAATGAATATTGTAAATGCACAAACAGTAATTTCTCCGCATTGCAAGGTGCAATTCTGAAATTTTTTGCTTTTTCCTGCTCCTCTTAGCATGATAAAGAAGATTCAAAGAGAGTGAGATGCCAGCTCCTTTCATTCAGTCAGTAGCTTCAAACATTTCTGGTATATGAATAACATGATGTTTTTCAATGGCAAAAATCAATGAATATTGTAAATGCACAAACAGTAATTTCTCCGCATTGCAAGGTGCAATTCTGAAATTTTTTGCTTTTTCCTGCTCCTCTTAGCATGATAAAGAAGATTCAAAGAGAGTGAGATGCCAGCTCCTTTCATTCAGTCAGTAGCTTCAATCATTTCTGGACGTTTTTCAATGGCAAAAATCATTGAATATTGTAAATGCACAAACAGTAATTTCTCCGCATTGCAAGGTGCAATTCTGAAATTTTTTGCTTTTTCCTGCTCCTCTTAGCATGATAAAGAAGATTCAAAGAGAGTGAGATGCCAGCTCCTTTCATTCAGTCAGTAGCTTCAATCATTTCTGGTATATGAATAACATGATGTTTTTCAATGGCAAAAATCAATGAATATTGTAAATGCACAAACAGTAATTTCTCCGCATTGCAAGGTGCAATTCTGAAATTTTTTGCTTTTTCCTGCTCCTCTTAGCATGATAAAGAAGATTCAAAGAGAGTGAGATGCCAGCTCCTTTCATTCAGTCAGTAGCTTCAATCATTTCTGGACGTTTTTCAATGGCAAAAATCATTGAATATTGTAAATGCACAAACAGTAATTTCTCCGCATTGCAAGGTGCAATTCTGAAATTTTTTGCTTTTTCCTGCTCCTCTTAGCATGATAAAGAAGATTCAAAGAGAGTGAGATGCCAGCTCCTTTCATTCAGTCAGTAGCTTCAATCATTTCTGGACGTTTTTCAATGGCAAAAATCAATGAATATTGTAAATGCACAAACAGTAATTTCTCCGCATTGCAAGGTGCAATTCTGAAATTTTTTGCTTTTTCCTGCTCCTCTTAGCATGATAAAGAAGATTCAAAGAGAGTGAGATGCCAGCTCCTTTCATTCAGTCAGTAGCTTCAAACATTTCTGGTATATGAATAACATGATGTTTTTCAATGGCAAAAATCAATGAATATTGTAAATGCACAAACAGTAATTTCTCCGCATTGCAAGGTGCAATTCTGAAATTTTTTGCTTTTTCCTGCTCCTCTTAGCATGATAAAGAAGATTCAAAGAGAGTGAGATGCCAGCTCCTTTCATTCAGTCAGTAGCTTCAATCATTTCTGGACGTTTTTCAATGGCAAAAATCATTGAATATTGTAAATGCACAAACAGTAATTTCTCCGCATTGCAAGGTGCAATTCTGAAATTTTTTGCTTTTTCCTGCTCCTCTTAGCATGATAAAGAAGATTCAAAGAGAGTGAGATGCCAGCTCCTTTCATTCAGTCAGTAGCTTCAATCATTTCTGGTATATGAATAACATGATGTTTTTCAATGGCAAAAATCAATGAATATTGTAAATGCACAAACAGTAATTTCTCCGCATTGCAAGGTGCAATTCTGAAATTTTTTGCTTTTTCCTGCTCCTCTTAGCATGATAAACAAGATTCAAAGAGAGTGAGATGCCAGCTCCTTTCATTCAGTCAGTAGCTTCTATCATTTCTGGACGTTTTTCAATGGCAAAAATCAATGAATATTGTAAATGCACAAACAGTAATTTCTCCGCATTGCAAGGTGCAATTCTGAAATTTTTTGCTTTTTCCTGCTCCTCTTAGCATGATAAAGAAGATTCAAAGAGAGTGAGATGCCAGCTCCTTTCATTCAGTCAGTAGCTTCAATCATTTCTGGACGTTTTTCAATGGCAAAAATCAATGAATATTGTAAATGCACAAACAGTAATTTCTCCGCATTGCAAGGTGCAATTCTGAAATTTTTTGCTTTTTCCTGCTCCTCTTAGCATGATAAAGAAGATTCAAAGAGAGTGAGATGCCAGCTCCTTTCATTCAGTCAGTAGCTTCAAACATTTCTGGTATATGAATAACATGATGTTTTTCAATGGCAAAAATCAATGAATATTGTAAATGCACAAACAGTAATTTCTCCGCATTGCAAGGTGCAATTCTGAAATTTTTTGATTTTTCCTGCTCCTCTTAGCATGATAAAGAAGATTCAAAGAGAGTGAGATGCCAGCTCCTTTCATTCAGTCAGTAGCTTCAATCATTTCTGGACGTTTTTCAATGGCAAAAATCATTGAATATTGTAAATGCACAAACAGTAATTTCTCCGCATTGCAAGGTGCAATTCTGAAATTTTTTGCTTTTTCCTGCTCCTCTTAGCATGATAAAGAAGATTCAAAGAGAGTGAGATGCCAGCTCCTTTCATTCAGTCAGTAGCTTCAATCATTTCTGGTATATGAATAACATGATGTTTTTCAATGGCAAAAATCAATGAATATTGTAAATGCACAAACAGTAATTTCTCCGCATTGCAAGGTGCAATTCTGAAATTTTTTGCTTTTTCCTGCTCCTCTTAGCATGATAAACAAGATTCAAAGAGAGTGAGATGCCAGCTCCTTTCATTCAGTCAGTAGCTTCTATCATTTCTGGACGTTTTTCAATGGCAAAAATCAATGAATATTGTAAATGCACAAACAGTAATTTCTCCGCATTGCAAGGTGCAATTCTGAAATTTTTTGCTTTTTCCTGCTCCTCTTAGCATGATAAAGAAGATTCAAAGAGAGTGAGATGCCAGCTCCTTTCATTCAGTCAGTAGCTTCAAACATTTCTGGTATATGAATAACATGATGTTTTTCAATGGCAAAAATCAATGAATATTGTAAATGCACAAACAGTAATTTCTCCGCATTGCAAGGTGCAATTCTGAAATTTTTTGCTTTTTCCTGCTCCTCTTAGCATGATAAACAAGATTCAAAGAGAGTGAGATGCCAGCTCCTTTCATTCAGTCAGTAGCTTCAATCATTTCTGGACGTTTTTCAATGGCAAAAATCAATGAATATTGTAAATGCACAAACAGTAATTTCTCCGCATTGCAAGGTGCAATTCTGAAATTTTTTGCTTTTTCCTGCTCCTCTTAGCATGATAAAGAAGATTCAAAGAGAGTGAGATGCCAGCTCCTTTCATTCAGTCAGTAGCTTCAAACATTTCTGGTGTATGAATAACATGATGTTTTTCAATGGCAAAAATCAATGAATATTGTAAATGCACAAACAGTAATTTCTCCGCATTGCAAGGTGCAATTCTGAAATTTTTTGCTTTTTCCTGCTCCTCTTAGCATGATAAAGAAGATTCAAAGAGAGTGAGATGCCAGCTCCTTTCATTCAGTCAGTAGCTTCAATCATTTCTGGTATATGAATAACATGATGTTTTTCAATGGCAAAAATCAATGAATATTGTAAATGCACAAACAGTAATTTCTCCGCATTGCAAGGTGCAATTCTGAAATTTTTTGCTTTTTCCTGCTCCTCTTAGCATGATAAAGAAGATTCAAAGAGAGTGAGATGCCAGCTCCTTTCATTCAGTCAGTAGCTTCAATCATTTCTGGACGTTTTTCAATGGCAAAAATCAATGAATATTGTAAATGCACAAACAGTAATTTCTCCGCATTGCAAGGTGCAATTCTGAAATTTTTTGCTTTTTCCTGCTCCTCTTAGCATGATAAAGAAGATTCAAAGAGAGTGAGATGCCAGCTCCTTTCATTCAGTCACTAGCTTCAATCATTTCTGGACGTTTTTCAATGGCAAAAATCAATGAATATTGTAAATGCACAAACAGTAATTTCTCCGCATTGCAAGGTGCAATTCTGAAATTTTTTGCTTTTTCCTGCTCCTCTTAGCATGATAAAGAAGATTCAAAGAGAGTGAGATGCCAGCTCCTTTCATTCAGTCAGTAGCTTCAAACATTTCTGGTATATGAATAACATGATGTTTTTCAATGGCAAAAATCAATGAATATTGTAAATGCACAAACAGTAATTTCTCCGCATTGCAAGGTGCAATTCTGAAATTTTTTGCTTTTTCCTGCTCCTCTTAGCATGATAAACAAGATTCAAAGAGAGTGAGATGCCAGCTCCTTTCATTCAGTCAGTAGCTTCAATCATTTCTGGACGTTTTTCAATGGCAAAAATCAATGAATATTGTAAATGCACAAACAGTAATTTCTCCGCATTGCAAGGTGCAATTCTGAAATTTTTTGCTTTTTCCTGCTCCTCTTAGCATGATAAAGAAGATTCAAAGAGAGTGAGATGCCAGCTCCTTTCATTCAGTCAGTAGCTTCAAACATTTCTGGTGTATGAATAACATGATGTTTTTCAATGGCAAAAATCAATGAATATTGTAAATGCACAAACAGTAATTTCTCCGCATTGCAAGGTGCAATTCTGAAATTTTTTGCTTTTTCCTGCTCCTCTTAGCATGATAAAGAAGATTCAAAGAGAGTGAGATGCCAGCTCCTTTCATTCAGTCAGTAGCTTCAATCATTTCTGGTAGATGAATAACATGATGTTTTTCAATGGCAAAAATCAATGAATATTGTAAATGCACAAACAGTAATTTCTCCGCATTGCAAGGTGCAATTCTGAAATTTTTTGCTTTTTCCTGCTCCTCTTAGCATGATAAAGAAGATTCAAAGAGAGTGAGATGCCAGCTCCTTTCATTCAGTCAGTAGCTTCAATCATTTCTGGACGTTTTTCAATGGCAAAAATCAATGAATATTGTAAATGCACAAACAGTAATTTCTCCGCATTGCAAGGTGCAATTCTGAAATTTTTTGCTTTTTCCTGCTCCTCTTAGCATGATAAAGAAGATTCAAAGAGAGTGAGATGCCAGCTCCTTTCATTCAGTCAGTAGCTTCAATCATTTCTGGACGTTTTTCAATGGCAAAAATCAATGAATATTGTAAATGCACAAACAGTAATTTCTCCGCATTGCAAGGTGCAATTCTGAAATTTTTTGCTTTTTCCTGCTCCTCTTAGCATGATAAAGAAGATTCAAAGAGAGTGAGATGCCAGCTCCTTTCATTCAGTCAGTAGCTTCAAACATTTCTGGTATATGAATAACATGATGTTTTTCAATGGCAAAAATCAATGAATATTGTAAATGCACAAACAGTAATTTCTCCGCATTGCAAGGTGCAATTCTGAAATTTTTTGCTTTTTCCTGCTCCTCTTAGCATGATAAAGAAGATTCAAAGAGAGTGAGATGCCAGCTCCTTTCATTCAGTCAGTAGCTTCAAACATTTCTGGTATATGAATAACATGATGTTTTTCAATGGCAAAAATCAATGAATATTGTAAATGCACAAACAGTAATTTCTCCGCATTGCAAGGTGCAATTCTGAAATTTTTTGCTTTTTCCTGCTCCTCTTAGCATGATAAACAAGATTCAAAGAGAGTGAGATGCCAGCTCCTTTCATTCAGTCAGTAGCTTCAATCATTTCTGGACGTTTTTCAATGGCAAAAATCAATGAATATTGTAAATGCACAAACAGTAATTTCTCCGCATTGCAAGGTGCAATTCTGAAATTTTTTGCTTTTTCCTGCTCCTCTTAGCATGATAAAGAAGATTCAAAGAGAGTGAGATGCCAGCTCCTTTCATTCAGTCAGTAGCTTCAAACATTTCTGGTGTATGAATAACATGATGTTTTTCAATGGCAAAAATCAATGAATATTGTAAATGCACAAACAGTAATTTCTCCGCATTGCAAGGTGCAATTCTGAAATTTTTTGCTTTTTCCTGCTCCTCTTAGCATGATAAAGAAGATTCAAAGAGAGTGAGATGCCAGCTCCTTTCATTCAGTCAGTAGCTTCAATCATTTCTGGTATATGAATAACATGATGTTTTTCAATGGCAAAAATCAATGAATATTGTAAATGCACAAACAGTAATTTCTCCGCATTGCAAGGTGCAATTCTGAAATTTTTTGCTTTTTCCTGCTCCTCTTAGCATGATAAAGAAGATTCAAAGAGAGTGAGATGCCAGCTCCTTTCATTCAGTCAGTAGCTTCAATCATTTCTGGACGTTTTTCAATGGCAAAAATCAATGAATATTGTAAATGCACAAACAGTAATTTCTCCGCATTGCAAGGTGCAATTCTGAAATTTTTTGCTTTTTCCTGCTCCTCTTAGCATGATAAAGAAGATTCAAAGAGAGTGAGATGCCAGCTCCTTTCATTCAGTCAGTAGCTTCAATCATTTCTGGACGTTTTTCAATGGCAAAAATCAATGAATATTGTAAATGCACAAACAGTAATTTCTCCGCATTGCAAGGTGCAATTCTGAAATTTTTTGCTTTTTCCTGCTCCTCTTAGCATGATAAAGAAGATTCAAAGAGAGTGAGATGCCAGCTCCTTTCATTCAGTCAGTAGCTTCAAACATTTCTGGTATATGAATAACATGATGTTTTTCAATGGCAAAAATCAATGAATATTGTAAATGCACAAACAGTAATTTCTCCGCATTGCAAGGTGCAATTCTGAAATTTTTTGCTTTTTCCTGCTCCTCTTAGCATGATAAACAAGATTCAAAGAGAGTGAGATGCCAGCTCCTTTCATTCAGTCAGTAGCTTCAATCATTTCTGGACGTTTTTCAATGGCAAAAATCAATGAATATTGTAAATGCACAAACAGTAATTTCTCCGCATTGCAAGGTGCAATTCTGAAATTTTTTGCTTTTTCCTGCTCCTCTTAGCATGATAAAGAAGATTCAAAGAGAGTGAGATGCCAGCTCCTTTCATTCAGTCAGTAGCTTCAAACATTTCTGGTGTATGAATAACATGATGTTTTTCAATGGCAAAAATCAATGAATATTGTAAATGCACAAACAGTAATTTCTCCGCATTGCAAGGTGCAATTCTGAAATTTTTTGCTTTTTCCTGCTCCTCTTAGCATGATAAAGAAGATTCAAAGAGAGTGAGATGCCAGCTCCTTTCATTCAGTCAGTAGCTTCAATCATTTCTGGTAGATGAATAACATGATGTTTTTCAATGGCAAAAATCAATGAATATTGTAAATGCACAAACAGTAATTTCTCCGCATTGCAAGGTGCAATTCTGAAATTTTTTGCTTTTTCCTGCTCCTCTTAGCATGATAAAGAAGATTCAAAGAGAGTGAGATGCCAGCTCCTTTCATTCAGTCAGTAGCTTCAATCATTTCTGGACGTTTTTCAATGGCAAAAATCAATGAATATTGTAAATGCACAAACAGTAATTTCTCCGCATTGCAAGGTGCAATTCTGAAATTTTTTGCTTTTTCCTGCTCCTCTTAGCATGATAAAGAAGATTCAAAGAGAGTGAGATGCCAGCTCCTTTCATTCAGTCAGTAGCTTCAATCATTTCTGGACGTTTTTCAATGGCAAAAATCAATGAATATTGTAAATGCACAAACAGTAATTTCTCCGCATTGCAAGGTGCAATTCTGAAATTTTTTGCTTTTTCCTGCTCCTCTTAGCATGATAAAGAAGATTCAAAGAGAGTGAGATGCCAGCTCCTTTCATTCAGTCAGTAGCTTCAAACATTTCTGGTATATGAATAACATGATGTTTTTCAATGGCAAAAATCAATGAATATTGTAAATGCACAAACAGTAATTTCTCCGCATTGCAAGGTGCAATTCTGAAATTTTTTGCTTTTTCCTGCTCCTCTTAGCATGATAAAGAAGATTCAAAGAGAGTGAGATGCCAGCTCCTTTCATTCAGTCAGTAGCTTCAATCATTTCTGGACGTTTTTCAATGGCAAAAATCATTGAATATTGTAAATGCACAAACAGTAATTTCTCCGCATTGCAAGGTGCAATTCTGAAATTTTTTGCTTTTTCCTGCTCCTCTTAGCATGATAAAGAAGATTCAAAGAGAGTGAGATGCCAGCTCCTTTCATTCAGTCAGTAGCTTCAAACATTTCTGGTATATGAATAACATGATGTTTTTCAATGGCAAAAATCAATGAATATTGTAAATGCACAAACAGTAATTTCTCCGCATTGCAAGGTGCAATTCTGAAATTTTTTGCTTTTTCCTGCTCCTCTTAGCATGATAAACAAGATTCAAAGAGAGTGAGATGCCAGCTCCTTTCATTCAGTCAGTAGCTTCAATCATTTCTGGACGTTTTTCAATGGCAAAAATCAATGAATATTGTAAATGCACAAACAGTAATTTCTCCGCATTGCAAGGTGCAATTCTGAAATTTTTTGCTTTTTCCTGCTCCTCTTAGCATGATAAAGAAGATTCAAAGAGAGTGAGATGCCAGCTCCTTTCATTCAGTCAGTAGCTTCAAACATTTCTGGTGTATGAATAACATGATGTTTTTCAATGGCAAAAATCAATGAATATTGTAAATGCACAAACAGTAATTTCTCCGCATTGCAAGGTGCAATTCTGAAATTTTTTGCTTTTTCCTGCTCCTCTTAGCATGATAAAGAAGATTCAAAGAGAGTGAGATGCCAGCTCCTTTCATTCAGTCAGTAGCTTCAATCATTTCTGGTATATGAATAACATGATGTTTTTCAATGGCAAAAATCAATGAATATTGTAAATGCACAAACAGTAATTTCTCCGCATTGCAAGGTGCAATTCTGAAATTTTTTGCTTTTTCCTGCTCCTCTTAGCATGATAAAGAAGATTCAAAGAGAGTGAGATGCCAGCTCCTTTCATTCAGTCAGTAGCTTCAATCATTTCTGGACGTTTTTCAATGGCAAAAATCAATGAATATTGTAAATGCACAAACAGTAATTTCTCCGCATTGCAAGGTGCAATTCTGAAATTTTTTGCTTTTTCCTGCTCCTCTTAGCATGATAAAGAAGATTCAAAGAGAGTGAGATGCCAGCTCCTTTCATTCAGTCAGTAGCTTCAAACATTTCTGGTATATGAATAACATGATGTTTTTCAATGGCAAAAATCAATGAATATTGTAAATGCACAAACAGTAATTTCTCCGCATTGCAAGGTGCAATTCTGAAATTTTTTGCTTTTTCCTGCTCCTCTTAGCATGATAAAGAAGATTCAAAGAGAGTGAGATGCCAGCTCCTTTCATTCAGTCAGTAGCTTCAATCATTTCTGGACGTTTTTCAATGGCAAAAATCATTGAATATTGTAAATGCACAAACAGTAATTTCTCCGCATTGCAAGGTGCAATTCTGAAATTTTTTGCTTTTTCCTGCTCCTCTTAGCATGATAAAGTAGATTCAAAGAGAGTGAGATGCCAGCTCCTTTCATTCAGTCAGTAGCTTCAATCATTTCTGGTATATGAATAATATGATGTTTTTCAATGGCAAAAATCAATGAATATTGTAAATGCACAAACAGTAATTTCTCCGCATTGCAAGGTGCAATTCTGAAATTTTTTGCTTTTTCCTGCTCCTCTTAGCATGATAAAGAAGATTCAAAGAGAGTGAGATGCCAGCTCCTTTCATTCAGTCAGTAGCTTCAATCATTTCTGGACGTTTTTCAATGGCAAAAATCAATGAATATTGTAAATGCACAAACAGTAATTTCTCCGCATTGCAAGGTGCAATTCTGAAATTTTTTGCTTTTTCCTGCTCCTCTTAGCATGATAAAGAAGATTCAAAGAGAGTGAGATGCCAGCTCCTTTCATTCAGTCAGTAGCTTCAAACATTTCTGGTATATGAATAACATGATGTTTTTCAATGGCAAAAATCAATGAATATTGTAAATGCACAAACAGTAATTTCTCCGCATTGCAAGGTGCAATTCTGAAATTTTTTGCTTTTTCCTGCTCCTCTTAGCATGATAAAGAAGATTCAAAGAGAGTGAGATGCCAGCTCCTTTCATTCAGTCAGTAGCTTCAATCATTTCTGGACGTTTTTCAATGGCAAAAATCAATGAATATTGTAAATGCACAAACAGTAATTTCTCCGCATTGCAAGGTGCAATTCTGAAATTTTTTGCTTTTTCCTGCTCCTCTTAGCATGATAAAGAAGATTCAAAGAGAGTGAGATGCCAGCTCCTTTCATTCAGTCAGTAGCTTCAAACATTTCTGGTATATGAATAACATGATGTTTTTCAATGGCAAAAATCAATGAATATTGTAAATGCACAAACAGTAATTTCTCCGCATTGCAAGGTGCAATTCTGAAATTTTTTGCTTTTTCCTGCTCCTCTTAGCATGATAAAGAAGATTCAAAGAGAGTGAGATGCCAGCTCCTTTCATTCAGTCAGTAGCTTCAATCATTTCTGGACATTTTTCAATGGCAAAAATCAATGAATATTGTAAATGCACAAACAGTAATTTCTCCGCATTGCAAGGTGCAATTCTGAAATTTTTTGCTTTTTCCTGCTCCTCTTAGCATGATAAAGAAGATTCAAAGAGAGTGAGATGCCAGCTCCTTTCATTCAGTCAGTAGCTTCAATCATTTCTGGACGTTTTTCAATGGCAAAAATCAATGAATATTGTAAATGCACAAAGAGTAATTTCTCCGCATTGCAAGGTGCAATTCTGAAATTTTTTGCTTTTTCCTGCTCCTCTTAGCATGATAAAGAAGATTCAAAGAGAGTGAGATGCCAGCTCCTTTCATTCAGTCAGTAGCTTCAAACATTTCTGGTATATGAATAACATGATGTTTTTCAATGGCAAAAATCAATGAATATTGTAAATGCACAAACAGTAATTTCTCCGCATTGCAAGGTGCAATTCTGAAATTTTTTGCTTTTTCCTGCTCCTCTTAGCATGATAAAGAAGATTCAAAGAGAGTGAGATGCCAGCTCCTTTCATTCAGTCAGTAGCTTCAATCATTTCTGGACGTTTTTCAATGGCAAAAATCATTGAATATTGTAAATGCACAAACAGTAATTTCTCCGCATTGCAAGGTGCAATTCTGAAATTTTTTGCTTTTTCCTGCTCCTCTTAGCATGATAAAGAAGATTCAAAGAGAGTGAGATGCCAGCTCCTTTCATTCAGTCAGTAGCTTCAATCATTTCTGGTATATGAATAACATGATGTTTTTCAATGGCAAAAATCAATGAATATTGTAAATGCACAAACAGTAATTTCTCCTCATTGCAAGGTGCAATTCTGAAATTTTTTGCGTTTTCCTGCTCCTCTTAGCATGATAAACAAGATTCAAAGAGAGTGAGATGCCAGCTCCTTTCATTCAGTCAGTAGCTTCAATCATTTCTGGACGTTTTTCAATGGCAAAAATCAATGAATATTGTAAATGCACAAACAGTAATTTCTCCGCATTGCAAGGTGCAATTCTGAAATTTTTTGCTTTTTCCTGCTCCTCTTAGCATGATAAAGAAGATTCAAAGAGAGTGAGATGCCAGCTCCTTTCATTCAGTCAGTAGCTTCAATCATTTCTGGACGTTTTTCAATGGCAAAAATCAATGAATATTGTAAATTCACAAACAGTAATTTCTCCGCATTGCAAGGTGCAATTCTGAAATTTTTTGCTTTTTCCTGCTCCTCTTAGCATGATAAAGAAGATTCAAAGAGAGTGAGATGCCAGCTCCTTTCATTCAGTCAGTAGCTTCAATCATTTCTGGACGTTTTTCAATGGCAAAAATCATTGAATATTGTAAATGCACAAACAGTAATTTCTCCGCATTGCAAGGTGCAATTCTGAAATTTTTTGCTTTTTCCTGCTCCTCTTAGCATGATAAAGAAGATTCAAAGAGAGTGAGATGCCAGCTCCTTTCATTCAGTCAGTAGCTTCAATCATTTCTGGTATATGAATAACATGATGTTTTTCAATGGCAAAAATCAATGAATATTGTAAATGCACAAACAGTAATTTCTCCGCATTGCAAGGTGCAATTCTGAAATTTTTTGCTTTTTCCTGCTCCTCTTAGCATGATAAACAAGATTCAAAGAGAGTGAGATGCCAGCTCCTTTCATTCAGTCAGTAGCTTCTATCATTTCTGGACGTTTTTCAATGGCAAAAATCAATGAATATTGTAAATGCACAAACAGTAATTTCTCCGCATTGCAAGGTGCAATTCTGAAATTTTTTGCTTTTTCCTGCTCCTCTTAGCATGATAAAGAAGATTCAAAGAGAGTGAGATGCCAGCTCCTTTCATTCAGTCAGTAGCTTCAAACATTTCTGGTATATGAATAACATGATGTTTTTCAATGGCAAAAATCAATGAATATTGTAAATGCACAAACAGTAATTTCTCCGCATTGCAAGGTGCAATTCTGAAATTTTTTGCTTTTTCCTGCTCCTCTTAGCATGATAAACAAGATTCAAAGAGAGTGAGATGCCAGCTCCTTTCATTCAGTCAGTAGCTTCAATCATTTCTGGATGTTTTTCAATGGCAAAAATCAATGAATATTGTAAATGCACAAACAGTAATTTCTCCGCATTGCAAGGTGCAATTCTGAAATTTTTTGCTTTTTCCTGCTCCTCTTAGCATGATAAAGAAGATTCAAAGAGAGTGAGATGCCAGCTCCTTTCATTCAGTCAGTAGCTTCAAACATTTCTGGTGTATGAATAACATGATGTTTTTCAATGGCAAAAATCAATGAATATTGTAAATGCACAAACAGTAATTTCTCCGCATTGCAAGGTGCAATTCTGAAATTTTTTGCTTTTTCCTGCTCCTCTTAGCATGATAAAGAAGATTCAAAGAGAGTGAGATGCCAGCTCCTTTCATTCAGTCAGTAGCTTCAATCATTTCTGGTATATGAATAACATGATGTTTTTCAATGGCAAAAATCAATGAATATTGTAAATGCACAAACAGTAATTTCTCCGCATTGCAAGGTGCAATTCTGAAATTTTTTGCTTTTTCCTGCTCCTCTTAGCATGATAAAGAAGATTCAAAGAGAGTGAGATGCCAGCTCCTTTCATTCAGTCAGTAGCTTCAATCATTTCTGGACGTTTTTCAATGGCAAAAATCAATGAATATTGTAAATGCACAAACAGTAATTTCTCCGCATTGCAAGGTGCAATTCTGAAATTTTTTGCTTTTTCCTGCTCCTCTTAGCATGATAAAGAAGATTCAAAGAGAGTGAGATGCCAGCTCCTTTCATTCAGTCAGTAGCTTCAATCATTTCTGGACGTTTTTCAATGGCAAAAATCAATGAATATTGTAAATGCACAAACAGTAATTTCTCCGCATTGCAAGGTGCAATTCTGAAATTTTTTGCTTTTTCCTGCTCCTCTTAGCATGATAAAGAAGATTCAAAGAGAGTGAGATGCCAGCTCCTTTCATTCAGTCAGTAGCTTCAAACATTTCTGGTATATGAATAACATGATGTTTTTCAATGGCAAAAATCAATGAATATTGTAAATGCACAAACAGTAATTTCTCCGCATTGCAAGGTGCAATTCTGAAATTTTTTGCTTTTTCCTGCTCCTCTTAGCATGATAAAGAAGATTCAAAGAGAGTGAGATGCCAGCTCCTTTCATTCAGTCAGTAGCTTCAATCATTTCTGGACGTTTTTCAATGGCAAAAATCATTGAATATTGTAAATGCACAAACAGTAATTTCTCCGCATTGCAAGGTGCAATTCTGAAATTTTTTGCTTTTTCCTGCTCCTCTTAGCATGATAAAGTAGATTCAAAGAGAGTGAGATGCCAGCTCCTTTCATTCTGTCAGTAGCTTCAATCATTTCTGGTATATGAATAACATGATGTTTTTCAATGGCAAAAATCAATGAATATTGTAAATGCACAAACAGTAATTTCTCCGCATTGCAAGGTGCAATTCTGAAATTTTTTGCTTTTTCCTGCTCCTCTTAGCATGATAAAGAAGATTCAAAGAGAGTGAGATGCCAGCTCCTTTCATTCAGTCAGTAGCTTCAATCATTTCTGGACGTTTTTCAATGGCAAAAATCAATGAATATTGTAAATGCACAAACAGTAATTTCTCCGCATTGCAAGGTGCAATTCTGAAATTTTTTGCTTTTTCCTGCTCCTCTTAGCATGATAAAGAAGATTCAAAGAGAGTGAGATGCCAGCTCCTTTCATTCAGTCAGTAGCTTCAAACATTTCTGGTATATGAATAACATGATGTTTTTCAATGGCAAAAATCAATGAATATTGTAAATGCACAAACAGTAATTTCTCCGCATTGCAAGGTGCAATTCTGAAATTTTTTGCTTTTTCCTGCTCCTCTTAGCATGATAAAGAAGATTCAAAGAGAGTGAGATGCCAGCTCCTTTCATTCAGTCAGTAGCTTCAATCATTTCTGGACGTTTTTCAATGGCAAAAATCAATGAATATTGTAAATGCACAAACAGTAATTTCTCCGCATTGCAAGGTGCAATTCTGAAATTTTTTGCTTTTTCCTGCTCCTCTTAGCATGATAAAGAAGATTCAAAGAGAGTGAGATGCCAGCTCCTTTCATTCAGTCAGTAGCTTCAAACATTTCTGGTATATGAATAACATGATGTTTTTCAATGGCAAAAATCAATGAATATTGTAAATGCACAAACAGTAATTTCTCCGCATTGCAAGGTGCAATTCTGAAATTTTTTGCTTTTTCCTGCTCCTCTTAGCATGATAAAGAAGATTCAAAGAGAGTGAGATGCCAGCTCCTTTCATTCAGTCAGTAGCTTCAATCATTTCTGGACGTTTTTCAATGGCAAAAATCATTGAATATTGTAAATGCACAAACAGTAATTTCTCCGCATTGCAAGGTGCAATTCTGAAATTTTTTGCTTTTTCCTGCTCCTCTTAGCATGATAAAGAAGATTCAAAGAGAGTGAGATGCCAGCTCCTTTCATTCAGTCAGTAGCTTCAATCATTTCTGGTATATGAATAACATGATGTTTTTCAATGGCAAAAATCAATGAATATTGTAAATGCACAAACAGTAATTTCTCCGCATTGCAAGGTGCAATTCTGAAATTTTTTGCTTTTTCCTGCTCCTCTTAGCATGATAAAGAAGATTCAAAGAGAGTGAGATGCCAGCTCCTTTCATTCAGTCAGTAGCTTCAATCATTTCTGGACGTTTTTCAATGGCAAAAATCATTGAATATTGTAAATGCACAAACAGTAATTTCTCCGCATTGCAAGGTGCAATTCTGAAATTTTTTGCTTTTTCCTGCTCCTCTTAGCATGATAAAGAAGATTCAAAGAGAGTGAGATGCCAGCTCCTTTCATTCAGTCAGTAGCTTCAATCATTTCTGGACGTTTTTCAATGGCAAAAATCAATGAATATTGTAAATGCACAAACAGTAATTTCTCCGCATTGCAAGGTGCAATTCTGAAATTTTTTGCTTTTTCCTGCTCCTCTTAGCATGATAAAGAAGATTCAAAGAGAGTGAGATGCCAGCTCCTTTCATTCAGTCAGTAGCTTCAAACATTTCTGGTATATGAATAACATGATGTTTTTCAATGGCAAAAATCAATGAATATTGTAAATGCACAAACAGTAATTTCTCCGCATTGCAAGGTGCAATTCTGAAATTTTTTGCTTTTTCCTGCTCCTCTTAGCATGATAAAGAAGATTCAAAGAGAGTGAGATGCCAGCTCCTTTCATTCAGTCAGTAGCTTCAATCATTTCTGGACGTTTTTCAATGGCAAAAATCATTGAATATTGTAAATGCACAAACAGTAATTTCTCCGCATTGCAAGGTGCAATTCTGAAATTTTTTGCTTTTTCCTGCTCCTCTTAGCATGATAAAGAAGATTCAAAGAGAGTGAGATGCCAGCTCCTTTCATTCAGTCAGTAGCTTCAATCATTTCTGGTATATGAATAACATGATGTTTTTCAATGGCAAAAATCAATGAATATTGTAAATGCACAAACAGTAATTTCTCCGCATTGCAAGGTGCAATTCTGAAATTTTTTGCTTTTTCCTGCTCCTCTTAGCATGATAAACAAGATTCAAAGAGAGTGAGATGCCAGCTCCTTTCATTCAGTCAGTAGCTTCTATCATTTCTGGACGTTTTTCAATGGCAAAAATCAATGAATATTGTAAATGCACAAACAGTAATTTCTCCGCATTGCAAGGTGCAATTCTGAAATTTTTTGCTTTTTCCTGCTCCTCTTAGCATGATAAAGAAGATTCAAAGAGAGTGAGATGCCAGCTCCTTTCATTCAGTCAGTAGCTTCAATCATTTCTGGACGTTTTTCAATGGCAAAAATCAATGAATATTGTAAATGCACAAACAGTAATTTCTCCGCATTGCAAGGTGCAATTCTGAAATTTTTTGCTTTTTCCTGCTCCTCTTAGCATGATAAAGAAGATTCAAAGAGAGTGAGATGCCAGCTCCTTTCATTCAGTCAGTAGCTTCAAACATTTCTGGTATATGAATAACATGATGTTTTTCAATGGCAAAAATCAATGAATATTGTAAATGCACAAACAGTAATTTCTCCGCATTGCAAGGTGCAATTCTGAAATTTTTTGCTTTTTCCTGCTCCTCTTAGCATGATAAAGAAGATTCAAAGAGAGTGAGATGCCAGCTCCTTTCATTCAGTCAGTAGCTTCAATCATTTCTGGACGTTTTTCAATGGCAAAAATCATTGAATATTGTAAATGCACAAACAGTAATTTCTCCGCATTGCAAGGTGCAATTCTGAAATTTTTTGCTTTTTCCTGCTCCTCTTAGCATGATAAAGAAGATTCAAAGAGAGTGAGATGCCAGCTCCTTTCATTCAGTCAGTAGCTTCAAACATTTCTGGTATATGAATAACATGATGTTTTTCAATGGCAAAAATCAATGAATATTGTAAATGCACAAACAGTAATTTCTCCGCATTGCAAGGTGCAATTCTGAAATTTTTTGCTTTTTCCTGCTCCTCTTAGCATGATAAACAAGATTCAAAGAGAGTGAGATGCCAGCTCCTTTCATTCAGTCAGTAGCTTCAATCATTTCTGGACGTTTTTCAATGGCAAAAATCAATGAATATTGTAAATGCACAAACAGTAATTTCTCCGCATTGCAAGGTGCAATTCTGAAATTTTTTGCTTTTTCCTGCTCCTCTTAGCATGATAAAGAAGATTCAAAGAGAGTGAGATGCCAGCTCCTTTCATTCAGTCAGTAGCTTCAAACATTTCTGGTGTATGAATAATATGATGTTTTTCAATGGCAAAAATCAATGAATATTGTAAATGCACAAACAGTAATTTCTCCGCATTGCAAGGTGCAATTCTGAAATTTTTTGCTTTTTCCTGCTCCTCTTAGCATGATAAAGAAGATTCAAAGAGAGTGAGATGCCAGCTCCTTTCATTCAGTCAGTAGCTTCAATCATTTCTGGTATATGAATAACATGATGTTTTTCAATGGCAAAAATCAATGAATATTGTAAATGCACAAACAGTAATTTCTCCGCATTGCAAGGTGCAATTCTGAAATTTTTTGCTTTTTCCTGCTCCTCTTAGCATGATAAAGAAGATTCAAAGAGAGTGAGATGCCAGCTCCTTTCATTCAGTCAGTAGCTTCAATCATTTCTGGACGTTTTTCAATGGCAAAAATCAATGAATATTGTAAATGCACAAACAGTAATTTCTCCGCATTGCAAGGTGCAATTCTGAAATTTTTTGCTTTTTCCTGCTCCTCTTAGCATGATAAAGAAGATTCAAAGAGAGTGAGATGCCAGCTCCTTTCATTCAGTCAGTAGCTTCAAACATTTCTGGTATATGAATAACATGATGTTTTTCAATGGCAAAAATCAATGAATATTGTAAATGCACAAACAGTAATTTCTCCGCATTGCAAGGTGCAATTCTGAAATTTTTTGCTTTTTCCTGCTCCTCTTAGCATGATAAAGAAGATTCAAAGAGAGTGAGATGCCAGCTCCTTTCATTCAGTCAGTAGCTTCAATCATTTCTGGACGTTTTTCAATGGCAAAAATCATTGAATATTGTAAATGCACAAACAGTAATTTCTCCGCATTGCAAGGTGCAATTCTGAAATTTTTTGCTTTTTCCTGCTCCTCTTAGCATGATAAAGAAGATTCAAAGAGAGTGAGATGCCAGCTCCTTTCATTCAGTCAGTAGCTTCAAACATTTCTGGTATATGAATAACATGATGTTTTTCAATGGCAAAAATCAATGAATATTGTAAATGCACAAACAGTAATTTCTCCGCATTGCAAGGTGCAATTCTGAAATTTTTTGCTTTTTCCTGCTCCTCTTAGCATGATAAACAAGATTCAAAGAGAGTGAGATGCCAGCTCCTTTCATTCAGTCAGTAGCTTCAATCATTTCTGGACGTTTTTCAATGGCAAAAATCAATGAATATTGTAAATGCACAAACAGTAATTTCTCCGCATTGCAAGGTGCAATTCTGAAATTTTTTGCTTTTTCCTGCTCCTCTTAGCATGATAAAGAAGATTCAAAGAGAGTGAGATGCCAGCTCCTTTCATTCAGTCAGTAGCTTCAAACATTTCTGGTGTATGAATAACATGATGTTTTTCAATGGCAAAAATCAATGAATATTGTAAATGCACAAACAGTAATTTCTCTGCATTGCAAGGTGCAATTCTGAAATTTTTTGCTTTTTCCTGCTCCTCTTAGCATGATAAAGAAGATTCAAAGAGAGTGAGATGCCAGCTCCTTTCATTCAGTCAGTAGCTTCAATCATTTCTGGACGTTTTTCAATGGCAAAAATCAATGAATATTGTAAATGCACAAAGAGTAATTTCTCCGCATTGCAAGGTGCAATTCTGAAATTTTTTGCTTTTTCCTGCTCCTCTTAGCATGATAAAGAAGATTCAAAGAGAGTGAGATGCCAGCTCCTTTCATTCAGTCAGTAGCTTCAAACATTTCTGGTATATGAATAACATGATGTTTTTCAATGGCAAAAATCAATGAATATTGTAAATGCACAAACAGTAATTTCTCCGCATTGCAAGGTGCAATTCTGAAATTTTTTGCTTTTTCCTGCTCCTCTTAGCATGATAAAGAAGATTCAAAGAGAGTGAGATGCCAGCTCCTTTCATTCAGTCAGTAGCTTCAATCATTTCTGGACGTTTTTCAATGGCAAAAATCATTGAATATTGTAAATGCACAAACAGTAATTTCTCCGCATTGCAAGGTGCAATTCTGAAATTTTTTGCTTTTTCCTGCTCCTCTTAGCATGATAAAGAAGATTCAAAGAGAGTGAGATGCCAGCTCCTTTCATTCAGTCAGTAGCTTCAATCATTTCTGGTATATGAATAACATGATGTTTTTCAATGGCAAAAATCAATGAATATTGTAAATGCACAAACAGTAATTTCTCCTCATTGCAAGGTGCAATTCTGAATTTTTTTGCGTTTTCCTGCTCCTCTTAGCATGATAAACAAGATTCAAAGAGAGTGAGATGCCAGCTCCTTTCATTCAGTCAGTAGCTTCAATCATTTCTGGACGTTTTTCAATGGCAAAAATCAATGAATATTGTAAATGCACAAACAGTAATTTCTCCGCATTGCAAGGTGCAATTCTGAAATTTTTTGCTTTTTCCTGCTCCTCTTAGCATGATAAAGAAGATTCAAAGAGTGTGAGATGCCAGCTCCTTTCATTCAGTCAGTAGCTTCAATCATTTCTGGACGTTTTTCAATGGCAAAAATCAATGAATATTGTAAATGCACAAACAGTAATTTCTCCGCATTGCAAGGTGCAATTCTGAAATTTTTTGCTTTTTCCTGCTCCTCTTAGCATGATAAAGAAGATTCAAAGAGAGTGAGATGCCAGCTCCTTTCATTCAGTCAGTAGCTTCAATCATTTCTGGACGTTTTTCAATGGCAAAAATCATTGAATATTGTAAATGCACAAACAGTTATTTCTCCGCATTGCAAGGTGCAATTCTGAAATTTTTTGCTTTTTCCTGCTCCTCTTAGCATGATAAAGAAGATTCAAAGAGAGTGAGATGCCAGCTCCTTTCATTCAGTCAGTAGCTTCAATCATTTCTGGTATATGAATAACATGATGTTTTTCAATGGCAAAAATCAATGAATATTGTAAATGCACAAACAGTAATTTCTCCGCATTGCAAGGTGCAATTCTGAAATTTTTTGCTTTTTCCTGCTCCTCTTAGCATGATAAACAAGATTCAAAGAGAGTGAGATGCCAGCTCCTTTCATTCAGTCAGTAGCTTCTATCATTTCTGGACGTTTTTCAATGGCAAAAATCAATGAATATTGTAAATGCACAAACAGTAATTTCTCCGCATTGCAAGGTGCAATTCTGAAATTTTTTGCTTTTTCCTGCTCCTCTTAGCATGATAAAGAAGATTCAAAGAGAGTGAGATGCCAGCTCCTTTCATTCAGTCAGTAGCTTCAAACATTTCTGGTATATGAATAACATGATGTTTTTCAATGGCAAAAATCAATGAATATTGTAAATGCACAAACAGTAATTTCTCCGCATTGCAAGGTGCAATTCTGAAATTTTTTGCTTTTCCTGCTCCTCTTAGCATGATAAACAAGATTCAAAGAGAGTGAGATGCCAGCTCCTTTCATTCAGTCAGTAGCTTCAATCATTTCTGGACGTTTTTCAATGGCAAAAATCAATGAATATTGTAAATGCACAAACAGTAATTTCTCCGCATTGCAAGGTGCAATTCTGAAATTTTTTGCTTTTTCCTGCTCCTCTTAGCATGATAAAGAAGATTCAAAGAGAGTGAGATGCCAGCTCCTTTCATTCAGTCAGTAGCTTCAAACATTTCTGGTGTATGAATAACATGATGTTTTTCAATGGCAAAAATCAATGAATATTGTAAATGCACAAACAGTAATTTCTCCGCATTGCAAGGTGCAATTCTGAAATTTTTTGCTTTTTCCTGCTCCTCTTAGCATGATAAAGAAGATTCAAAGAGAGTGAGATGCCAGCTCCTTTCATTCAGTCAGTAGCTTCAATCATTTCTGGTATATGAATAACATGATGTTTTTCAATGGCAAAAATCAATGAATATTGTAAATGCACAAACAGTAATTTCTCCGCATTGCAAGGTGCAATTCTGAAATTTTTTGCTTTTTCCTGCTCCTCTTAGCATGATAAAGAAGATTCAAAGAGAGTGAGATGCCAGCTCCTTTCATTCAGTCAGTAGCTTCAATCATTTCTGGACGTTTTTCAATGGCAAAAATCAATGAATATTGTAAATGCACAAACAGTAATTTCTCCGCATTGCAAGGTGCAATTCTGAAATTTTTTGCTTTTTCCTGCTCCTCTTAGCATGATAAAGAAGATTCAAAGAGAGTGAGATGCCAGCTCCTTTCATTCAGTCAGTAGCTTCAATCATTTCTGGACGTTTTTCAATGGCAAAAATCAATGAATATTGTAAATGCACAAACAGTAATTTCTCCGCATTGCAAGGTGCAATTCTGAAATTTTTTGCTTTTTCCTGCTCCTCTTAGCATGATAAAGAAGATTCAAAGAGAGTGAGATGCCAGCTCCTTTCATTCAGTCAGTAGCTTCAAACATTTCTGGTATATGAATAACATGATGTTTTTCAATGGCAAAAATCAATGAATATTGTAAATGCACAAACAGTAATTTCTCCGCATTGCAAGGTGCAATTCTGAAATTTTTTGCTTTTTCCTGCTCCTCTTAGCATGATAAAGAAGATTCAAAGAGAGTGAGATGCCAGCTCCTTTCATTCAGTCAGTAGCTTCAATCATTTCTGGACGTTTTTCAATGGCAAAAATCATTGAATATTGTAAATGCACAAACAGTAATTTCTCCGCATTGCAAGGTGCAATTCTGAAATTTTTTGCTTTTTCCTGCTCCTCTTAGCATGATAAAGTAGATTCAAAGAGAGTGAGATGCCAGCTCCTTTCATTCAGTCAGTAGCTTCAATCATTTCTGGTATATGAATAACATGATGTTTTTCAATGGCAAAAATCAATGAATATTGTAAATGCACAAACAGTAATTTCTCCGCATTGCAAGGTGCAATTCTGAAATTTTTTGCTTTTTCCTGCTCCTCTTAGCATGATAAAGAAGATTCAAAGAGAGTGAGATGCCAGCTCCTTTCATTCAGTCAGTAGCTTCAATCATTTCTGGACGTTTTTCAATGGCAAAAATCAATGAATATTGTAAATGCACAAACAGTAATTTCTCCGCATTGCAAGGTGCAATTCTGAAATTTTTTGCTTTTTCCTGCTCCTCTTAGCATGATAAAGAAGATTCAAAGAGAGTGAGATGCCAGCTCCTTTCATTCAGTCAGTAGCTTCAAACATTTCTGGTATATGAATAACATGATGTTTTTCAATGGCAAAAATCAATGAATATTGTAAATGCACAAACAGTAATTTCTCCGCATTGCAAGGTGCAATTCTGAAATTTTTTGCTTTTTCCTGCTCCTCTTAGCATGATAAAGAAGATTCAAAGAGAGTGAGATGCCAGCTCCTTTCATTCAGTAAGTAGCTTCAATCATTTCTGGACGTTTTTCAATGGCAAAAATCAATGAATATTGTAAATGCACAAACAGTAATTTCTCCGCATTGCAAGGTGCAATTCTGAAATTTTTTGCTTTTTCCTGCTCCTCTTAGCATGATAAAGAAGATTCAAAGAGAGTGAGATGCCAGCTCCTTTCATTCAGTCAGTAGCTTCAAACATTTCTGGTATATGAATAACATGATGTTTTTCAATGGCAAAAATCAATGAATATTGTAAATGCACAAACAGTAATTTCTCCGCATTGCAAGGTGCAATTCTGAAATTTTTTGCTTTTTCCTGCTCCTCTTAGCATGATAAAGAAGATTCAAAGAGAGTGAGATGCCAGCTCCTTTCATTCAGTCAGTAGCTTCAATCATTTCTGGACGTTTTTCAATGGCAAAAATCATTGAATATTGTAAATGCACAAACAGTAATTTCTCCGCATTGCAAGGTGCAATTCTGAAATTTTTTGCTTTTTCCTGCTCCTCTTAGCATGATAAAGAAGATTCAAAGAGAGTGAGATGCCAGCTCCTTTCATTCAGTCAGTAGCTTCAATCATTTCTGGTATATGAATAACATGATGTTTTTCAATGGCAAAAATCAATGAATATTGTAAATGCACAAACAGTAATTTCTCCGCATTGCAAGGTGCAATTCTGAAATTTTTTGCTTTTTCCTGCTCCTCTTAGCATGATAAAGAAGATTCAAAGAGAGTGAGATGCCAGCTCCTTTCATTCAGTCAGTAGCTTCAATCATTTCTGGACGTTTTTCAATGGCAAAAATCATTGAATATTGTAAATGCACAAACAGTAATTTCTCCGCATTGCAAGGTGCAATTCTGAAATTTTTTGCTTTTTCCTGCTCCTCTTAGCATGATAAAGAAGATTCAAAGAGAGTGAGATGCCAGCTCCTTTCATTCAGTCAGTAGCTTCAATCATTTCTGGACGTTTTTCAATGGCAAAAATCAATGAATATTGTAAATGCACAAACAGTAATTTCTCCGCATTGCAAGGTGCAATTCTGAAATTTTTTGCTTTTTCCTGCTCCTCTTAGCATGATAAAGAAGATTCAAAGAGAGTGAGATGCCAGCTCCTTTCATTCAGTCAGTAGCTTCAAACATTTCTGGTATATGAATAACATGATGTTTTTCAATGGCAAAAATCAATGAATATTGTAAATGCACAAACAGTAATTTCTCCGCATTGCAAGGTGCAATTCTGAAATTTTTTGCTTTTTCCTGCTCCTCTTAGCATGATAAAGAAGATTCAAAGAGAGTGAGATGCCAGCTCCTTTCATTCAGTCAGTAGCTTCAATCATTTCTGGACGTTTTTCAATGGCAAAAATCATTGAATATTGTAAATGCACAAACAGTAATTTCTCCGCATTGCAAGGTGCAATTCTGAAATTTTTTGCTTTTTCCTGCTCCTCTTAGCATGATAAAGAAGATTCAAAGAGAGTGAGATGCCAGCTCCTTTCATTCAGTCAGTAGCTTCAATCATTTCTGGTATATGAATAACATGATGTTTTTCAATGGCAAAAATCAATGAATATTGTAAATGCACAAACAGTAATTTCTCCGCATTGCAAGGTGCAATTCTGAAATTTTTTGCTTTTTCCTGCTCCTCTTAGCATGATAAACAAGATTCAAAGAGAGTGAGATGCCAGCTCCTTTCATTCAGTCAGTAGCTTCTATCATTTCTGGACGTTTTTCAATGGCAAAAATCAATGAATATTGTAAATGCACAAACAGTAATTTCTCCGCATTGCAAGGTGCAATTCTGAAATTTTTTGCTTTTTCCTGCTCCTCTTAGCATGATAAAGAAGATTCAAAGAGAGTGAGATGCCAGCTCCTTTCATTCAGTCAGTAGCTTCAATCATTTCTGGACGTTTTTCAATGGCAAAAATCAATGAATATTGTAAATGCACAAACAGTAATTTCTCCGCATTGCAAGGTGCAATTCTGAAATTTTTTGCTTTTTCCTGCTCCTCTTAGCATGATAAAGAAGATTCAAAGAGAGTGAGATGCCAGCTCCTTTCATTCAGTCAGTAGCTTCAAACATTTCTGGTATATGAATAACATGATGTTTTTCAATGGCAAAAATCAATGAATATTGTAAATGCACAAACAGTAATTTCTCCGCATTGCAAGGTGCAATTCTGAAATTTTTTGCTTTTTCCTGCTCCTCTTAGCATGATAAAGAAGATTCAAAGAGAGTGAGATGCCAGCTCCTTTCATTCAGTCAGTAGCTTCAATCATTTCTGGACGTTTTTCAATGGCAAAAATCATTGAATATTGTAAATGCACAAACAGTAATTTCTCCGCATTGCAAGGTGCAATTCTGAAATTTTTTGCTTTTTCCTGCTCCTCTTAGCATGATAAAGAAGATTCAAAGAGAGTGAGATGCCAGCTCCTTTCATTCAGTCAGTAGCTTCAAACATTTCTGGTATATGAATAACATGATGTTTTTCAATGGCAAAAATCAATGAATATTGTAAATGCACAAACAGTAATTTCTCCGCATTGCAAGGTGCAATTCTGAAATTTTTTGCTTTTTCCTGCTCCTCTTAGCATGATAAACAAGATTCAAAGAGAGTGAGATGCCAGCTCCTTTCATTCAGTCAGTAGCTTCAATCATTTCTGGACGTTTTTCAATGGCAAAAATCAATGAATATTGTAAATGCACAAACAGTAATTTCTCCGCATTGCAAGGTGCAATTCTGAAATTTTTTGCTTTTTCCTGCTCCTCTTAGCATGATAAAGAAGATTCAAAGAGAGTGAGATGCCAGCTCCTTTCATTCAGTCAGTAGCTTCAAACATTTCTGGTGTATGAATAACATGATGTTTTTCAATGGCAAAAATCAAGGAATATTGTAAATGCACAAACAGTAATTTCTCCGCATTGCAAGGTGCAATTCTGAAATTTTTTGCTTTTTCCTGCTCCTCTTAGCATGATAAAGAAGATTCAAAGAGAGTGAGATGCCAGCTCCTTTCATTCAGTCAGTAGCTTCAATCATTTCTGGTATATGAATAACATGATGTTTTTCAATGGCAAAAATCAATGAATATTGTAAATGCACAAACAGTAATTTCTCCGCATTGCAAGGTGCAATTCTGAAATTTTTTGCTTTTTCCTGCTCCTCTTAGCATGATAAAGAAGATTCAAAGAGAGTGAGATGCCAGCTCCTTTCATTCAGTCAGTAGCTTCAATCATTTCTGGACGTTTTTCAATGGCAAAAATCAATGAATATTGTAAATGCACAAACAGTAATTTCTCCGCATTGCAAGGTGCAATTCTGAAATTTTTTGCTTTTTCCTGCTCCTCTTAGCATGATAAAGAAGATTCAAAGAGAGTGAGATGCCAGCTCCTTTCATTCAGTCAGTAGCTTCAAACATTTCTGGTATATGAATAACATGATGTTTTTCAATGGCAAAAATCAATGAATATTGTAAATGCACAAACAGTAATTTCTCCGCATTGCAAGGTGCAATTCTGAAATTTTTTGCTTTTTCCTGCTCCTCTTAGCATGATAAAGAAGATTCAAAGAGAGTGAGATGCCAGCTCCTTTCATTCAGTCAGTAGCTTCAATCATTTCTGGACGTTTTTCAATGGCAAAAATCATTGAATATTGTAAATGCACAAACAGTAATTTCTCCGCATTGCAAGGTGCAATTCTGAAATTTTTTGCTTTTTCCTGCTCCTCTTAGCATGATAAAGAAGATTCAAAGAGAGTGAGATGCCAGCTCCTTTCATTCAGTCAGTAGCTTCAAACATTTCTGGTATATGAATAACATGATGTTTTTCAATGGCAAAAATCAATGAATATTGTAAATGCACAAACAGTAATTTCTCCGCATTGCAAGGTGCAATTCTGAAATTTTTTGCTTTTTCCTGCTCCTCTTAGCATGATAAACAAGATTCAAAGAGAGTGAGATGCCAGCTCCTTTCATTCAGTCAGTAGCTTCAATCATTTCTGGACGTTTTTCAATGGCAAAAATCAATGAATATTGTAAATGCACAAACAGTAATTTCTCCGCATTGCAAGGTGCAATTCTGAAATTTTTTGCTTTTTCCTGCTCCTCTTAGCATGATAAAGAAGATTCAAAGAGAGTGAGATGCCAGCTCCTTTCATTCAGTCAGTAGCTTCAAACATTTCTGGTGTATGAATAACATGATGTTTTTCAATGGCAAAAATCAATGAATATTGTAAATGCACAAACAGTAATTTCTCCGCATTGCAAGGTGCAATTCTGAAATTTTTTGCTTTTTCCTGCTCCTCTTAGCATGATAAAGAAGATTCAAAGAGAGTGAGATGCCAGCTCCTTTCATTCAGTCAGTAGCTTCAATCATTTCTGGTATATGAATAACATGATGTTTTTCAATGGCAAAAATCAATGAATATTGTAAATGCACAAACAGTAATTTCTCCGCATTGCAAGGTGCAATTCTGAAATTTTTTGCTTTTTCCTGCTCCTCTTAGCATGATAAAGAAGATTCAAAGAGAGTGAGATGCCAGCTCCTTTCATTCAGTCAGTAGCTTCAATCATTTCTGGACGTTTTTCAATGGCAAAAATCAATGAATATTGTAAATGCACAAACAGTAATTTCTCCGCATTGCAAGGTGCAATTCTGAAATTTTTTGCTTTTTCCTGCTCCTCTTAGCATGATAAACAAGATTCAAAGAGAGTGAGATGCCAGCTCCTTTCATTCAGTCAGTAGCTTCAAACATTTCTGGTATATGAATAACATGATGTTTTTCAATGGCAAAAATCAATGAATATTGTAAATGCACAAACAGTAATTTCTCCGCATTGCAAGGTGCAATTCTGAAATTTTTTGCTTTTTCCTGCTCCTCTTAGCATGATAAAGAAGATTCAAAGAGAGTGAGATGCCAGCTCCTTTCATTCAGTCAGTAGCTTCAATCATTTCTGGACGTTTTTCAATGGCAAAAATCATTGAATATTGTAAATGCACAAACAGTAATTTCTCCGCATTGCAAGGTGCAATTCTGAAATTTTTTGCTTTTTCCTGCTCCTCTTAGCATGATAAAGAAGATTCAAAGAGAGTGAGATGCCAGCTCCTTTCATTCAGTCAGTAGCTTCAAACATTTCTGGTATATGAATAACATGATGTTTTTCAATGGCAAAAATCAATGAATATTGTAAATGCACAAACAGTAATTTCTCCGCATTGCAAGGTGCAATTCTGAAATTTTTTGCTTTTTCCTGCTCCTCTTAGCATGATAAACAAGATTCAAAGAGAGTGAGATGCCAGCTCCTTTCATTCAGTCAGTAGCTTCAATCATTTCTGGACGTTTTTCAATGGCAAAAATCAATGAATATTGTAAATGCACAAACAGTAATTTCTCCGCATTGCAAGGTGCAATTCTGAAATTTTTTGCTTTTTCCTGCTCCTCTTAGCATGATAAAGAAGATTCAAAGAGAGTGAGATGCCAGCTCCTTTCATTCAGTCAGTAGCTTCAAACATTTCTGGTGTATGAATAACATGATGTTTTTCAATGGCAAAAATCAATGAATATTGTAAATGCACAAACAGTAATTTCTCCGCATTGCAAGGTGCAATTCTGAAATTTTTTGCTTTTTCCTGCTCCTCTTAGCATGATAAAGAAGATTCAAAGAGAGTGAGATGCCAGCTCCTTTCATTCAGTCAGTAGCTTCAATCATTTCTGGTATATGAATAACATGATGTTTTTCAATGGCAAAAATCAATGAATATTGTAAATGCACAAACAGTAATTTCTCCGCATTGCAAGGTGCAATTCTGAAATTTTTTGCTTTTTCCTGCTCCTCTTAGCATGATAAAGAAGATTCAAAGAGAGTGAGATGCCAGCTCCTTTCATTCAGTCAGTAGCTTCAATCATTTCTGGACGTTTTTCAATGGCAAAAATCAATGAATATTGTAAATGCACAAACAGTAATTTCTCCGCATTGCAAGGTGCAATTCTGAAATTTTTTGCTTTTTCCTGCTCCTCTTAGCATGATAAACAAGATTCAAAGAGAGTGAGATGCCAGCTCCTTTCATTCAGTCAGTAGCTTCAATCATTTCTGGACGTTTTTCAATGGCAAAAATCAATGAATATTGTAAATGCACAAACAGTAATTTCTCCGCATTGCAAGGTGCAATTCTGAAATTTTTTGCTTTTTCCTGCTCCTCTTAGCATGATAAAGAAGATTCAAAGAGAGTGAGATGCCAGCTCCTTTCATTCAGTCAGTAGCTTCAAACATTTCTGGTATATGAATAACATGATGTTTTTCAATGGCAAAAATCAATGAATATTGTAAATGCACAAACAGTAATTTCTCCGCATTGCAAGGTGCAATTCTGAAATTTTTTGCTTTTTCCTGCTCCTCTTAGCATGATAAAGAAGATTCAAAGAGAGTGAGATGCCAGCTCCTTTCATTCAGTCAGTAGCTTCAATCATTTCTGGACGTTTTTCAATGGCAAAAATCATTGAATATTGTAAATGCACAAACAGTAATTTCTCCGCATTGCAAGGTGCAATTCTGAAATTTTTTGCTTTTTCCTGCTCCTCTTAGCATGATAAAGTAGATTCAAAGAGAGTGAGATGCCAGCTCCTTTCATTCAGTCAGTAGCTTCAATCATTTCTGGTATATGAATAACATGATGTTTTTCAATGGCAAAAATCAATGAATATTGTAAATGCACAAACAGTAATTTCTCCGCATTGCAAGGTGCAATTCTGAAATTTTTTGCTTTTTCCTGCTCCTCTTAGCATGATAAAGAAGATTCAAAGAGAGTGAGATGCCAGCTCCTTTCATTCAGTCAGTAGCTTCAATCATTTCTGGACGTTTTTCAATGGCAAAAATCAATGAATATTGTAAATGCACAAACAGTAATTTCTCCGCATTGCAAGGTGCAATTCTGAAATTTTTTGCTTTTTCCTGCTCCTCTTAGCATGATAAAGAAGATTCAAAGAGAGTGAGATGCCAGCTCCTTTCATTCAGTCAGTAGCTTCAAACATTTCTGGTATATGAATAACATGATGTTTTTCAATGGCAAAAATCAATGAATATTGTAAATGCACAAACAGTAATTTCTCCGCATTGCAAGGTGCAATTCTGAAATTTTTTGCTTTTTCCTGCTCCTCTTAGCATGATAAAGAAGATTCAAAGAGAGTGAGATGCCAGCTCCTTTCATTCAGTCAGTAGCTTCAATCATTTCTGGACGTTTTTCAATGGCAAAAATCAATGAATATTGTAAATGCACAAACAGTAATTTCTCCGCATTGCAAGGTGCAATTCTGAAATTTTTTGCTTTTTCCTGCTCCTCTTAGCATGATAAAGAAGATTCAAAGAGAGTGAGATGCCAGCTCCTTTCATTCAGTCAGTAGCTTCAAACATTTCTGGTATATGAATAACATGATGTTTTTCAATGGCAAAAATCAATGAATATTGTAAATGCACAAACAGTAATTTCTCCGCATTGCAAGGTGCAATTCTGAAATTTTTTGCTTTTTCCTGCTCCTCTTAGCATGATAAAGAAGATTCAAAGAGAGTGAGATGCCAGCTCCTTTCATTCAGTCAGTAGCTTCAATCATTTCTGGACATTTTTCAATGGCAAAAATCAATGAATATTGTAAATGCACAAACAGTAATTTCTCCGCATTGCAAGGTGCAATTCTGAAATTTTTTGCTTTTTCCTGCTCCTCTTAGCATGATAAAGAAGATTCAAAGAGAGTGAGATGCCAGCTCCTTTCATTCAGTCAGTAGCTTCAATCATTTCTGGACGTTTTTCAATGGCAAAAATCAATGAATATTGTAAATGCACAAAGAGTAATTTCTCCGCATTGCAAGGTGCAATTCTGAAATTTTTTGCTTTTTCCTGCTCCTCTTAGCATGATAAAGAAGATTCAAAGAGAGTGAGATGCCAGCTCCTTTCATTCAGTCAGTAGCTTCAAACATTTCTGGTATATGAATAACATGATGTTTTTCAATGGCAAAAATCAATGAATATTGTAAATGCACAAACAGTAATTTCTCCGCATTGCAAGGTGCAATTCTGAAATTTTTTGCTTTTTCCTGCTCCTCTTAGCATGATAAAGAAGATTCAAAGAGAGTGAGATGCCAGCTCCTTTCATTCAGTCAGTAGCTTCAATCATTTCTGGACGTTTTTCAATGGCAAAAATCATTGAATATTGTAAATGCACAAACAGTAATTTCTCCGCATTGCAAGGTGCAATTCTGAAATTTTTTGCTTTTTCCTGCTCCTCTTAGCATGATAAAGAAGATTCAAAGAGAGTGAGATGCCAGCTCCTTTCATTCAGTCAGTAGCTTCAATCATTTCTGGTATATGAATAACATGATGTTTTTCAATGGCAAAAATCAATGAATATTGTAAATGCACAAACAGTAATTTCTCCTCATTGCAAGGTGCAATTCTGAAATTTTTTGCGTTTTCCTGCTCCTCTTAGCATGATAAACAAGATTCAAAGAGAGTGAGATGCCAGCTCCTTTCATTCAGTCAGTAGCTTCAATCATTTCTGGACGTTTTTCAATGGCAAAAATCAATGAATATTGTAAATGCACAAACAGTAATTTCTCCGCATTGCAAGGTGCAATTCTGAAATTTTTTGCTTTTTCCTGCTCCTCTTAGCATGATAAAGAAGATTCAAAGAGAGTGAGATGCCAGCTCCTTTCATTCAGTCAGTAGCTTCAATCATTTCTGGACGTTTTTCAATGGCAAAAATCAATGAATATTGTAAATGCACAAACAGTAATTTCTCCGCATTGCAAGGTGCAATTCTGAAATTTTTTGCTTTTTCCTGCTCCTCTTAGCATGATAAAGAAGATTCAAAGAGAGTGAGATGCCAGCTCCTTTCATTCAGTCAGTAGCTTCAATCATTTCTGGACGTTTTTCAATGGCAAAAATCATTGAATATTGTAAATGCACAAACAGTAATTTCTCCGCATTGCAAGGTGCAATTCTGAAATTTTTTGCTTTTTCCTGCTCCTCTTAGCATGATAAAGAAGATTCAAAGAGAGTGAGATGCCAGCTCCTTTCATTCAGTCAGTAGCTTCAATCATTTCTGGTATATGAATAACATGATGTTTTTCAATGGCAAAAATCAATGAATATTGTAAATGCACAAACAGTAATTTCTCCGCATTGCAAGGTGCAATTCTGAAATTTTTTGCTTTTTCCTGCTCCTCTTAGCATGATAAACAAGATTCAAAGAGAGTGAGATGCCAGCTCCTTTCATTCAGTCAGTAGCTTCTATCATTTCTGGACGTTTTTCAATGGCAAAAATCAATGAATATTGTAAATGCACAAACAGTAATTTCTCCGCATTGCAAGGTGCAATTCTGAAATTTTTTGCTTTTTCCTGCTCCTCTTAGCATGATAAAGAAGATTCAAAGAGAGTGAGATGCCAGCTCCTTTCATTCAGTCAGTAGCTTCAAACATTTCTGGTATATGAATAACATGATGTTTTTCAATGGCAAAAATCAATGAATATTGTAAATGCACAAACAGTAATTTCTCCGCATTGCAAGGTGCAATTCTGAAATTTTTTGCTTTTTCCTGCTCCTCTTAGCATGATAAACAAGATTCAAAGAGAGTGAGATGCCAGCTCCTTTCATTCAGTCAGTAGCTTCAATCATTTCTGGACGTTTTTCAATGGCAAAAATCAATGAATATTGTAAATGCACAAACAGTAATTTCTCCGCATTGCAAGGTGCAATTCTGAAATTTTTTGCTTTTTCCTGCTCCTCTTAGCATGATAAAGAAGATTCAAAGAGAGTGAGATGCCAGCTCCTTTCATTCAGTCAGTAGCTTCAATCATTTCTGGACGTTTTTCAATGGCAAAAATCAATGAATATTGTAAATGCACAAACAGTAATTTCTCCGCATTGCAAGGTGCAATTCTGAAATTTTTTGCTTTTTCCTGCTCCTCTTAGCATGATAAAGAAGATTCAAAGAGAGTGAGATGCCAGCTCCTTTCATTCAGTCAGTAGCTTCAAACATTTCTGGTATATGAATAACATGATGTTTTTCAATGGCAAAAATCAATGAATATTGTAAATGCACAAACAGTAATTTCTCCGCATTGCAAGGTGCAATTCTGAAATTTTTTGCTTTTTCCTGCTCCTCTTAGCATGATAAAGAAGATTCAAAGAGAGTGAGATGCCAGCTCCTTTCATTCAGTCAGTAGCTTCAATCATTTCTGGACGTTTTTCAATGGCAAAAATCATTGAATATTGTAAATGCACAAACAGTAATTTCTCCGCATTGCAAGGTGCAATTCTGAAATTTTTTGCTTTTTCCTGCTCCTCTTAGCATGATAAAGTAGATTCAAAGAGAGTGAGATGCCAGCTCCTTTCATTCAGTCAGTAGCTTCAATCATTTCTGGTATATGAATAACATGATGTTTTTCAATGGCAAAAATCAATGAATATTGTAAATGCACAAACAGTAATTTCTCCGCATTGCAAGGTGCAATTCTGAAATTTTTTGCTTTTTCCTGCTCCTCTTAGCATGATAAAGAAGATTCAAAGAGAGTGAGATGCCAGCTCCTTTCATTCAGTCAGTAGCTTCAATCATTTCTGGACGTTTTTCAATGGCAAAAATCAATGAATATTGTAAATGCACAAACAGTAATTTCTCCGCATTGCAAGGTGCAATTCTGAAATTTTTTGCTTTTTCCTGCTCCTCTTAGCATGATAAAGAAGATTCAAAGAGAGTGAGATGCCAGCTCCTTTCATTCAGTCAGTAGCTTCAATCATTTCTGGACGTTTTTCAATGGCAAAAATCATTGAATATTGTAAATGCACAAACAGTAATTTCTCCGCATTGCAAGGTGCAATTCTGAAATTTTTTGCTTTTTCCTGCTCCTCTTAGCATGATAAAGAAGATTCAAAGAGAGTGAGATGCCAGCTCCTTTCATTCAGTCAGTAGCTTCAATCATTTCTGGTATATGAATAACATGATGTTTTTCAATGGCAAAAATCAATGAATATTGTAAATGCACAAACAGTAATTTCTCCGCATTGCAAGGTGCAATTCTGAAATTTTTTGCTTTTTCCTGCTCCTCTTAGCATGATAAAGAAGATTCAAAGAGAGTGAGATGCCAGCTCCTTTCATTCAGTCAGTAGCTTCAATCATTTCTGGACGTTTTTCAATGGCAAAAATCATTGAATATTGTAAATGCACAAACAGTAATTTCTCCGCATTGCAAGGTGCAATTCTGAAATTTTTTGCTTTTTCCTGCTCCTCTTAGCATGATAAAGAAGATTCAAAGAGAGTGAGATGCCAGCTCCTTTCATTCAGTCAGTAGCTTCAATCATTTCTGGACGTTTTTCAATGGCAAAAATCAATGAATATTGTAAATGCACAAACAGTAATTTCTCCGCATTGCAAGGTGCAATTCTGAAATTTTTTGCTTTTTCCTGCTCCTCTTAGCATGATAAAGAAGATTCAAAGAGAGTGAGATGCCAGCTCCTTTCATTCAGTCAGTAGCTTCAATCATTTCTGGTATATGAATAACATGATGTTTTTCAATGGCAAAAATCAATGAATATTGTAAATGCACAAACAGTAATTTCTCCGCATTGCAAGGTGCAATTCTGAAATTTTTTGCTTTTTCCTGCTCCTCTTAGCATGATAAACAAGATTCAAAGAGAGTGAGATGCCAGCTCCTTTCATTCAGTCAGTAGCTTCTATCATTTCTGGACGTTTTTCAATGGCAAAAATCAATGAATATTGTAAATGCACAAACAGTAATTTCTCCGCATTGCAAGGTGCAATTCTGAAATTTTTTGCTTTTTCCTGCTCCTCTTAGCATGATAAAGAAGATTCAAAGAGAGTGAGATGCCAGCTCCTTTCATTCAGTCAGTAGCTTCAAACATTTCTGGTATATGAATAACATGATGTTTTTCAATGGCAAAAATCAATGAATATTGTAAATGCACAAACAGTAATTTCTCCGCATTGCAAGGTGCAATTCTGAAATTTTTTGCTTTTTCCTGCTCCTCTTAGCATGATAAACAAGATTCAAAGAGAGTGAGATGCCAGCTCCTTTCATTCAGTCAGTAGCTTCAATCATTTCTGGACGTTTTTCAATGGCAAAAATCAATGAATATTGTAAATGCACAAACAGTAATTTCTCCGCATTGCAAGGTGCAATTCTGAAATTTTTTGCTTTTTCCTGCTCCTCTTAGCATGATAAAGAAGATTCAAAGAGAGTGAGATGCCAGCTCCTTTCATTCAGTCAGTAGCTTCAAACATTTCTGGTGTATGAATAACATGATGTTTTTCAATGGCAAAAATCAATGAATATTGTAAATGCACAAACAGTAATTTCTCCGCATTGCAAGGTGCAATTCTGAAATTTTTTGCTTTTTCCTGCTCCTCTTAGCATGATAAAGAAGATTCAAAGAGAGTGAGATGCCAGCTCCTTTCATTCAGTCAGTAGCTTCAATCATTTCTGGTATATGAATAACATGATGTTTTTCAATGGCAAAAATCAATGAATATTGTAAATGCACAAACAGTAATTTCTCCGCATTGCAAGGTGCAATTCTGAAATTTTTTGCTTTTTCCTGCTCCTCTTAGCATGATAAAGAAGATTCAAAGAGAGTGAGATGCCAGCTCCTTTCATTCAGTCAGTAGCTTCAATCATTTCTGGACGTTTTTCAATGGCAAAAATCAATGAATATTGTAAATGCACAAACAGTAATTTCTCCGCATTGCAAGGTGCAATTCTGAAATTTTTTGCTTTTTCCTGCTCCTCTTAGCATGATAAAGAAGATTCAAAGAGAGTGAGATGCCAGCTCCTTTCATTCAGTCAGTAGCTTCAATCATTTCTGGACGTTTTTCAATGGCAAAAATCAATGAATATTGTAAATGCACAAACAGTAATTTCTCCGCATTGCAAGGTGCAATTCTGAAATTTTTTGCTTTTTCCTGCTCCTCTTAGCATGATAAAGAAGATTCAAAGAGAGTGAGATGCCAGCTCCTTTCATTCAGTCAGTAGCTTCAAACATTTCTGGTATATGAATAACATGATGTTTTTCAATGGCAAAAATCAATGAATATTGTAAATGCACAAACAGTAATTTCTCCGCATTGCAAGGTGCAATTCTGAAATTTTTTGCTTTTTCCTGCTCCTCTTAGCATGATAAAGAAGATTCAAAGAGAGTGAGATGCCAGCTCCTTTCATTCAGTCAGTAGCTTCAATCATTTCTGGACGTTTTTCAATGGCAAAAATCATTGAATATTGTAAATGCACAAACAGTAATTTCTCCGCATTGCAAGGTGCAATTCTGAAATTTTTTGCTTTTTCCTGCTCCTCTTAGCATGATAAAGTAGATTCAAAGAGAGTGAGATGCCAGCTCCTTTCATTCAGTCAGTAGCTTCAATCATTTCTGGTATATGAATAACATGATGTTTTTCAATGGCAAAAATCAATGAATATTGTAAATGCACAAACAGTAATTTCTCCGCATTGCAAGGTGCAATTCTGAAATTTTTTGCTTTTTCCTGCTCCTCTTAGCATGATAAAGAAGATTCAAAGAGAATGAGATGCCAGCTCCTTTCATTCAGTCAGTAGCTTCAATCATTTCTGGACGTTTTTCAATGGCAAAAATCAATGAATATTGTAAATGCACAAACAGTAATTTCTCCGCATTGCAAGGTGCAATTCTGAAATTTTTTGCTTTTTCCTGCTCCTCTTAGCATGATAAAGAAGATTCAAAGAGAGTGAGATGCCAGCTCCTTTCATTCAGTCAGTAGCTTCAAACATTTCTGGTATATGAATAACATGTTTTTCAATGGCAAAAATCAATGAATATTGTAAATGCACAAACAGTAATTTCTCCGCATTGCAAGGTGCAATTCTGAAATTTTTTGCTTTTTCCTGCTCCTCTTAGCATGATAAAGAAGATTCAAAGAGAGTGAGATGCCAGCTCCTTTCATTCAGTCAGTAGCTTCAATCATTTCTGGACGTTTTTCAATGGCAAAAATCAATGAATATTGTAAATGCACAAACAGTAATTTCTCCGCATTGCAAGGTGCAATTCTGAAATTTTTTGCTTTTTCCTGCTCCTCTTAGCATGATAAAGAAGATTCAAAGAGAGTGAGATGCCAGCTCCTTTCATTCAGTCAGTAGCTTCAAACATTTCTGGTATATGAATAACATGATGTTTTTCAATGGCAAAAATCAATGAATATTGTAAATGCACAAACAGTAATTTCTCCGCATTGCAAGGTGCAATTCTGAAATTTTTTGCTTTTTCCTGCTCCTCTTAGCATGATAAAGAAGATTCAAAGAGAGTGAGATGCCAGCTCCTTTCATTCAGTCAGTAGCTTCAATCATTTCTGGACATTTTTCAATGGCAAAAATCAATGAATATTGTAAATGCACAAACAGTAATTTCTCCGCATTGCAAGGTGCAATTCTGAAATTTTTTGCTTTTTCCTGCTCCTCTTAGCATGATAAAGAAGATTCAAAGAGAGTGAGATGCCAGCTCCTTTCATTCAGTCAGTAGCTTCAATCATTTCTGGACGTTTTTCAATGGCAAAAATCAATGAATATTGTAAATGCACAAAGAGTAATTTCTCCGCATTGCAAGGTGCAATTCTGAAATTTTTTGCTTTTTCCTGCTCCTCTTAGCATGATAAAGAAGATTCAAAGAGAGTGAGATGCCAGCTCCTTTCATTCAGTCAGTAGCTTCAAACATTTCTGGTATATGAATAACATGATGTTTTTCAATGGCAAAAATCAATGAATATTGTAAATGCACAAACAGTAATTTCTCCGCATTGCAAGGTGCAATTCTGAAATTTTTTGCTTTTTCCTGCTCCTCTTAGCATGATAAAGAAGATTCAAAGAGAGTGAGATGCCAGCTCCTTTCATTCAGTCAGTAGCTTCAATCATTTCTGGACGTTTTTCAATGGCAAAAATCATTGAATATTGTAAATGCACAAACAGTAATTTCTCCGCATTGCAAGGTGCAATTCTGAAATTTTTTGCTTTTTCCTGCTCCTCTTAGCATGATAAAGAAGATTCAAAGAGAGTGAGATGCCAGCTCCTTTCATTCAGTCAGTAGCTTCAATCATTTCTGGTATATGAATAACATGATGTTTTTCAATGGCAAAAATCAATGAATATTGTAAATGCACAAACAGTAATTTCTCCGCATTGCAAGGTGCAATTCTGAAATTTTTTGCTTTTTCCTGCTACTCTTAGCATGATAAAGAAGATTCAAAGAGAGTGAGATGCCAGCTCCTTTCATTCAGTCAGTAGCTTCAATCATTTCTGGACGTTTTTCAATGGCAAAAATCATTGAATATTGTAAATGCACAAACAGTAATTTCTCCGCATTGCAAGGTGCAATTCTGAAATTTTTTGCTTTTTCCTGCTCCTCTTAGCATGATAAAGAAGATTCAAAGAGAGTGAGATGCCAGCTCCTTTCATTCAGTCAGTAGCTTCAAACATTTCTGGTATATGAATAACATGATGTTTTTCAATGGCAAAAATCAATGAATATTGTAAATGCACAAACAGTAATTTCTCCGCATTGCAAGGTGCAATTCTGAAATTTTTTGCTTTTTCCTGCTCCTCTTAGCATGATAAAGAAGATTCAAAGAGAGTGAGATGCCAGCTCCTTTCATTCAGTCAGTAGCTTCAATCATTTCTGGACGTTTTTCAATGGCAAAAATCATTGAATATTGTAAATGCTCAAACAGTAATTTCTCCGCATTGCAAGGTGCAATTCTGAAATTTTTTGCTTTTTCCTGCTCCTCTTAGCATGATAAAGAAGATTCAAAGAGAGTGAGATGCCAGCTCCTTTCATTCAGTCAGTAGCTTCAATCATTTCTGGTATATGAATAACATGATGTTTTTCAATGGCAAAAATCAATGAATATTGTAAATGCACAAACAGTAATTTCTCCGCATTGCAAGGTGCAATTCTGAAATTTTTTGCTTTTTCCTGCTCCTCTTAGCATGATAAACAAGATTCAAAGAGAGTGAGATGCCAGCTCCTTTCATTCAGTCAGTAGCTTCTATCATTTCTGGACGTTTTTCAATGGCAAAAATCAATGAATATTGTAAATGCACAAACAGTAATTTCTCCGCATTGCAAGGTGCAATTCTGAAATTTTTTGCTTTTTCCTGCTCCTCTTAGCATGATAAAGAAGATTCAAAGAGAGTGAGATGCCAGCTCCTTTCATTCAGTCAGTAGCTTCAAACATTTCTGGTATATGAATAACATGATGTTTTTCAATGGCAAAAATCAATGAATATTGTAAATGCACAAACAGTAATTTCTCCGCATTGCAAGGTGCAATTCTGAAATTTTTTGCTTTTTCCTGCTCCTCTTAGCATGATAAACAAGATTCAAAGAGAGTGAGATGCCAGCTCCTTTCATTCAGTCAGTAGCTTCAATCATTTCTGGACGTTTTTCAATGGCAAAAATCAATGAATATTGTAAATGCACAAACAGTAATTTCTCCGCATTGCAAGGTGCAATTCTGAAATTTTTTGCTTTTTCCTGCTCCTCTTAGCATGATAAAGAAGATTCAAAGAGAGTGAGATGCCAGCTCCTTTCATTCAGTCAGTAGCTTCAAACATTTCTGGTGTATGAATAACATGATGTTTTTCAATGGCAAAAATCAATGAATATTGTAAATGCACAAACAGTAATTTCTCCGCATTGCAAGGTGCAATTCTGAAATTTTTTGCTTTTTCCTGCTCCTCTTAGCATGATAAAGAAGATTCAAAGAGAGTGAGATGCCAGCTCCTTTCATTCAGTCAGTAGCTTCAATCATTTCTGGTATATGAATAACATGATGTTTTTCAATGGCAAAAATCAATGAATATTGTAAATGCACAAACAGTAATTTCTCCGCATTGCAAGGTGCAATTCTGAAATTTTTTGCTTTTTCCTGCTCCTCTTAGCATGATAAAGAAGATTCAAAGAGAGTGAGATGCCAGCTCCTTTCATTCAGTCAGTAGCTTCAATCATTTCTGGACGTTTTTCAATGGCAAAAATCAATGAATATTGTAAATGCACAAACAGTAATTTCTCCGCATTGCAAGGTGCAATTCTGAAATTTTTTGCTTTTTCCTGCTCCTCTTAGCATGATAAAGAAGATTCAAAGAGAGTGAGATGCCAGCTCCTTTCATTCAGTCAGTAGCTTCAATCATTTCTGGACGTTTTTCAATGGCAAAAATCAATGAATATTGTAAATGCACAAACAGTAATTTCTCCGCATTGCAAGGTGCAATTCTGAAATTTTTTGCTTTTTCCTGCTCCTCTTAGCATGATAAAGAAGATTCAAAGAGAGTGAGATGCCAGCTCCTTTCATTCAGTCAGTAGCTTCAAACATTTCTGGTATATGAATAACATGATGTTTTTCAATGGCAAAAATCAATGAATATTGTAAATGCACAAACAGTAATTTCTCCGCATTGCAAGGTGCAATTCTGAAATTTTTTGCTTTTTCCTGCTCCTCTTAGCATGCTAAAGAAGATTCAAAGAGAGTGAGATGCCAGCTCCTTTCATTCAGTCAGTAGCTTCAATCATTTCTGGACGTTTTTCAATGGCAAAAATCATTGAATATTGTAAATGCACAAACAGTAATTTCTCCGCATTGCAAGGTGCAATTCTGAAATTTTTTGCTTTTTCCTGCTCCTCTTAGCATGATAAAGTAGATTCAAAGAGAGTGAGATGCCAGCTCCTTTCATTCAGTCAGTAGCTTCAATCATTTCTGGTATATGAATAACATGATGTTTTTCAATGGCAAAAATCAATGAATATTGTAAATGCACAAACAGTAATTTCTCCGCATTGCAAGGTGCAATTCTGAAATTTTTTGCTTTTTCCTGCTCCTCTTAGCATGATAAAGAAGATTCAAAGAGAGTGAGATGCCAGCTCCTTTCATTCAGTCAGTAGCTTCAATCATTTCTGGACGTTTTTCAATGGCAAAAATCAATGAATATTGTAAATGCACAAACAGTAATTTCTCCGCATTGCAAGGTGCAATTCTGAAATTTTTTGCTTTTTCCTGCTCCTCTTAGCATGATAAAGAAGATTCAAAGAGAGTGAGATGCCAGCTCCTTTCATT
>NW_027369353.1:0-43226 GCF_046119375.1 Phyllobates terribilis
GTCAGTAGCTTCAAACATTTCTGGTATATGAAAAACATGTTTTTCAATGGCAAAAATCAATGAATATTGTAAATGCACAAACAGTAATATCTCCACATTGCAAGGTGCAATTCTGAAATTTTTTGCTTTTTCCTGCTAATCCTAGCATGATAAAGAAGATTCAAAGAGAGTGAGATGCCAGCTCCTTTCATTCAGTCAGTAGCTTCAAACATTTCTGGTATATGAAAAACATGTTTTTCAATGGCAAAAATCAATGAATATTGTAAATGCACAAACAGTAATATCTCCACATTGCACGGTGCAATTCTGAAATTTTAGCTTTTTCCTGTTAATCCTAGCATGATAAAGAAGATTCAAAGAGAGTGAGATGCCAGCTCCTTTCATTCAGTCAGTAGCTTCAAACATTTCTGGTATATGAAAAACATGTTTTTCAATGGCAAAAATCAATGAATATTGTAAATGCACAAACAGTAATATCTCCACATTGCAAGGTGCAATTCTGAAATTTTTTGCTTATTCCTGCTAATCCTAGCATGATAAAGAAGATTCAAAGAGAGTGAGATGCCAGCTCCTTTCATTCAGTCATTAGCTTCAAACATTTCTGGTATATGAAAAACATGTTTTTCAATGGCAAAAATCAATGAATATTGTAAATGCACAAACAGTAATATCTCCACATTGCACGGTGCAATTCTGAAATTTTTAGCTTTTTCCTGTTAATCCTAGCATGATAAAGAAGATTCAAAGAGAGTGAGATGCCAGCTCCTTTCATTCAGTCAGTAGCTTCAAACATTTCTGGTATATGAAAAACATGTTTTTCAATGGCAAAAATCAATGAATATTGTAAATGCACAAACAGTAATATCTCCACATTGCAAGGTGCAATTCTGAAATTTTTTGCTTTTTCCTGTTAATCCTAGCATGATAAAGAAGATTCAAAGAGAGTGAGATGCCAGCTCCTTTCATTCAGTCAGTAGCTTCAAACATTTCTGGTATATGAAAAACATGTTTTTCAATGGCAAAAATCAATGAATATTGTAAATGCACAAACAGTAATATCTCCACATTGCAAGGTGCAATTCTGAAATTTTTTTACTTTTTCCTGCTAATCCTAGCATGATAAAGAAGATTCAAAGAGAGTGAGATGCCAGCTCCTTTCATTCAGTCAGTAGCTTCAAACATTTCTGGTATATGAAAAACATGTTTTTCAATGGCAAAAATCAATGAATATTGTAAATGCACAAACAGTAATATCTCCACATTGCACGGTGCAATTCTGAAATTTTTAGCTTTTTCTGTTAATCCTAGCATGATAAAGAAGATTCAAAGAGAGTGAGATGCCAGCTCCTTTCATTCAGTCAGTAGCTTCAAACATTTCTGGTATATGAAAAACATGTTTTTCAATGGCAAAAATCAATGAATATTGTAAATGCACAAACAGTAATATCTCCACATTGCAAGGTGCAATTCTGAAATTTTTTGCTTATTCCTGCTAATCCTAGCATGATAAAGAAGATTCAAAGAGAGTGAGATGCCAGCTCCTTTCATTCAGTCATTAGCTTCAAACATTTCTGGTATATGAAAAACATGTTTTTCAATGGCAAAAATCAATGAATATTGTAAATGCACAAACAGTAATATCTCCACATTGCACGGTGCAATTCTGAAATTTTTAGCTTTTTCCTGTTAATCCTAGCATGATAAAGAAGATTCAAAGAGAGTGAGATGCCAGCTCCTTTCATTCAGTCAGTAGCTTCAAACATTTCTGGTATATGAAAAACATGTTTTTCAATGGCAAAAATCAATGAATATTGTAAATGCACAAACAGTAATATCTCCACATTGCAAGGTGCAATTCTGAAATTTTTTGCTTTTTCCTGCTAATCCTAGCATGATAAAGAAGATTCAAAGAGAGTGAGATGCCAGCTCCTTTCATTCAGTCAGTAGCTTCAAACATTTCTGGTATATGAAAACATGTTTTTCAATAGCAAAAATCAATGAATATTGTAAATGCACAAACAGTAATATCTCCACATTGCACGGTGCAATTCTGAAATTTTTAGCTTTTTCCTGTTAATCCTAGCATGATAAAGAAGATTCAAAGAGAGTGAGATGCCAGCTCCTTTCATTCAGTCAGTAGCTTCAAACATTTCTGGTATATGAAAAACATGTTTTTCAATGGCAAAAATCAATGAATATTGTAAATGCACAAACAGTAATATCTCCACATTGCAAGGTGCAATTCTGAAATTTTTTGCTTTTTCCTGTTAATCCTAGCATGATAAAGAAGATTCAAAGAGAGTGAGATGCCAGCTCCTTTCATTCAGTCAGTAGCTTCAAACATTTCTGGTATATGAAAAACATGTTTTTCAATGGCAAAAATCAATGAATATTGTAAATGCACAAACAGTAATATCTCCACATTGCAAGGTGCAATTCTGAAATTTTTTGCTTTTTCCTGCTAATCCTAGCATGATAAAGAAGATTCAAAGAGAGTGAGATGCCAGCTCCTTTCATTCAGTCAGTAGCTTCAAACATTTCTGGTATATGAAAAACATGTTTTTCAATGGCAAAAATCAATGAATATTGTAAATGCACAAACAGTAATATCTCCACATTGCACGGTGCAATTCTGAAATTTTTAGCTTTTTCCTGTTAATCCTAGCATGATAAAGAAGATTCAAAGAGAGTGAGATGCCAGCTCCTTTCATTCAGTCAGTAGCTTCAAACATTTCTGGTATATGAAAAACATGTTTTTCAATGGCAAAAATCAATGAATATTGTAAATGCACAAACAGTAATATCTCCACATTGCAAGGTGCAATTCTGAAATTTTTTGCTTTTTCCTGTTAATCCTAGCATGATAAAGAAGATTCAAAGAGAGTGAGATGCCAGCTCCTTTCATTCAGTCAGTAGCTTCAAACATTTCTGGTATATGAAAACATGTTTTTCAATGGCAAAAATCAATGAATATTGTAAATGCACAAACAGTAATATCTCCACATTGCAAGGTGCAATTCTGAAATTTTTTGCTTTTTCCTGCTAATCCTAGCATGATAAAGAAGATTCAAAGAGAGTGAGATGCCAGCTCCTTTCATTCAGTCAGTAGCTTCAAACATTTCTGGTATATGAAAAACATGTTTTTCAATGGCAAAAATCAATGAATATTGTAAATGCACAAACAGTAATATCTCCACATTGCACGGTGCAATTCTGAAATTTTTAGCTTTTTCCTGTTAATCCTAGCATGATAAAGAAGATTCAAAGAGAGTGAGATGCCAGCTCCTTTCATTCAGTCAGTAGCTTCAAACATTTCTGGTATATGAAAAACATGTTTTTCAATGGCAAAAATCAATGAATATTGTAAATGCACAAACAGTAATATCTCCACATTGCACGGTGCAATTCTGAAATTTTTAGCTTTTTCCTGTTAATCCTAGCATGATAAAGAAGATTCAAAGAGAGTGAGATGCCAGCTCCTTTCATTCAGTCAGTAGCTTCAAACATTTCTGGTATATGAAAAACATGTTTTTCAATGGCAAAAATCAATGAATATTGTAAATGCACAAACAGTAATATCTCCACATTGCAAGGTGCAATTCTGAAATTTTTTGCTTTTTCCTGCTAATCCTAGCATGATAAAGAAGATTCAAAGAGAGTGAGATGCCAGCTCCTTTCATTCAGTCAGTAGCTTCAAACATTTCTGGTATATGAAAAACATGTTTTTCAATGGCAAAAATCAATGAATATTGTAAATGCACAAACAGTAATATCTCCACATTGCAAGGTGCAATTCTGAAATTTTTTGCTTTTTCCTGTTAATCCTAGCATGATAAAGAAGATTCAAAGAGAGTGAGATGCCAGCTCCTTTCATTCAGTCAGTAGCTTCAAACATTTCTGGTATATGAAAAACATGTTTTTCAATGGCAAAAATCAATGAATATTGTAAATGCACAAACAGTAATATCTCCACATTGCAAGGTGCAATTCTGAAATTTTTTGCTTTTTCCTGCTAATCCTAGCATGATAAAGAAGATTCAAAGAGAGTGAGATGCCAGCTCCTTTCATTCAGTCAGTAGCTTCAAACATTTCTGGTATATGAAAAACATGTTTTTCAATGGCAAAAATCAATGAATATTGTAAATGCACAAACAGTAATATCTCCACATTGCACGGTGCAATTCTGAAATTTTTAGCTTTTTCCTGTTAATCCTAGCATGATAAAGAAGATTCAAAGAGAGTGAGATGCCAGCTCCTTTCATTCAGTCAGTAGCTTCAAACATTTTCTGGTATATGAAAAACATGTTTTTCAATGGCAAAAATCAATGAATATTGTAAATGCACAAACAGTAATATCTCCACATTGCAAGGTGCAATTCTGAAATTTTTTGCTTTTTCCTGTTAATCCTAGCATGATAAAGAAGATTCAAAGAGAGTGAGATGCCAGCTCCTTTCATTCAGTCAGTAGCTTCAAACATTTCTGGTATATGAAAAACATGTTTTTCAATGGCAAAAATCAATGAATATTGTAAATGCACAAACAGTAATATCTCCACATTGCAAGGTGCAATTCTGAAATTTTTTTGCTTTTTCCTGCTAATCCTAGCATGATAAAGAAGATTCAAAGAGAGTGAGATGCCAGCTCCTTTCATTCAGTCAGTAGCTTCAAACATTTCTGGTATATGAAAAACATGTTTTTCAATGGCAAAAATCAATGAATATTGTAAATGCACAAACAGTAATATCTCCACATTGCACGGTGCAATTCTGAAATTTTTAGCTTTTTCCTGTTAATCCTAGCATGATAAAGAAGATTCAAAGAGAGTGAGATGCCAGCTCCTTTCATTCAGTCAGTAGCTTCAAACATTTCTGGTATATGAAAAACATGTTTTTCAATGGCAAAAATCAATGAATATTGTAAATGCACAAACAGTAATATCTCCACATTGCACGGTGCAATTCTGAAATTTTTAGCTTTTTCCTGTTAATCCTAGCATGATAAAGAAGATTCAAAGAGAGTGAGATGCCAGCTCCTTTCATTCAGTCAGTAGCTTCAAACATTTCTGGTATATGAAAAACATGTTTTTCAATGGCAAAAATCAATGAATATTGTAAATGCACAAACAGTAATATCTCCACATTGCAAGGTGCAATTCTGAAATTTTTGCTTATTCCTGCTAATCCTAGCATGATAAAGAAGATTCAAAGAGAGTGAGATGCCAGCTCCTTTCATTCAGTCATTAGCTTCAAACATTTCTGGTATATGAAAAACATGTTTTTCAATGGCAAAAATCAATGAATATTGTAAATGCACAAACAGTAATATCTCCACATTGCACGGTGCAATTCTGAAATTTTTAGCTTTTTCCTGTTAATCCTAGCATGATAAAGAAGATTCAAAGAGAGTGAGATGCCAGCTCCTTTCATTCAGTCAGTAGCTTCAAACATTTCTGGTATATGAAAAACATGTTTTTCAATGGCAAAATCAATGAATATTGTAAATGCACAAACAGTAATATCTCCACATTGCAAGGTGCAATTCTGAAATTTTTTGCTTTTTCCTGCTAATCCTAGCATGATAAAGAAGATTCAAAGAGAGTGAGATGCCAGCTCCTTTCATTCAGTCAGTAGCAAAAACTTCAAACATTTCTGGTATATGAAAAACATGTTTTTCAATGGCAAAAATCAATGAATATTGTAAATGCACAAACAGTAATATCTCCACATTGCACGGTGCAATTCTGAAATTTTTAGCTTTTTCCTGTTAATCCTAGCATGATAAAGAAGATTCAAAGAGAGTGAGATGCCAGCTCCTTTCATTCAGTCAGTAGCTTCAAACATTTCTGGTATATGAAAAACATGTTTTTCAATGGCAAAAATCAATGAATATTGTAAATGCACAAACAGTAATATCTCCACATTGCAAGGTGCAATTCTGAAATTTTTTGCTTTTTCCTGTTAATCCTAGCATGATAAAGAAGATTCAAAGAATGATCAAACAGTGAGATGCCAGCTCCTTTCATTCAGTCAGTAGCTTCAAACATTTCTGGTATATGAAAAACATGTTTTTCAATGGCAAAAATCAATGAATATTGTAAATGCACAAACAGTAATATCTCCACATTGCAAGGTGCAATTCTGAAATTTTTTGCTTTTTCCTGCTAATCCTAGCATGATAAAGAAGATTCAAAGAGAGTGAGATGCCAGCTCCTTTCATTCAGTCAGTAGCTTCAAACATTTCTGGTATATGAAAAACATGTTTTTCAATGGCAAAATCAATGAATATTGTAAATGCACAAACAGTAATATCTCCACATTGCACGGTGCAATTCTGAAATTTTTAGCTTTTTCCTGTTAATCCTAGCATGATAAAGAAGATTCAAAGAGAGTGAGATGCCAGCTCCTTTCATTCAGTCAGTAGCTTCAAACATTTCTGGTATATGAAAAACATGTTTTTCAATGGCAAAAATCAATGAATATTGTAAATGCACAAACAGTAATATCTCCACATTGCAAGGTGCAATTCTGAAATTTTTTGCTTTTTCCTGTTAATCCTAGCATGATAAAGAAGATTCAAAGAGAGTGAGATGCCAGCTCCTTTCATTCAGTCAGTAGCTTCAAACATTTCTGGTATATGAAAAACATGTTTTTCAATGGCAAAAATCAATGAATATTGTAAATGCACAAACAGTAATATCTCCACATTGCAAGGTGCAATTCTGAAATTTTTTGCTTTTTCCTGCTAATCCTAGCATGATAAAGAAGATTCAAAGAGAGTGAGATGCCAGCTCCTTTCATTCAGTCAGTAGCTTCAAACATTTCTGGTATATGAAAAACATGTTTTTCAATGGCAAAAATCAATGAATATTGTAAATGCACAAACAGTAATATCTCCACATTGCAAGGTGCAATTCTGAAATTTTAGCTTTTTCCTGTTAATCCTAGCATGATAAAGAAGATTCAAAGAGAGTGAGATGCCAGCTCCTTTCATTCAGTCAGTAGCTTCAAACATTTCTGGTATATGAAAAACATGTTTTTCAATGGCAAAAATCAATGAATATTGTAAATGCACAAACAGTAATATCTCCACATTGCAAGGTGCAATTCTGAAATTTTTTGCTTTTTCCTGTTAATCCTAGCATGATAAAGAAGATTCAAAGAGAGTGAGATGCCAGCTCCTTTCATTCAGTCAGTAGCTTCAAACATTTCTGGTATATGAAAAACATGTTTTTCAATGGCAAAAATCAATGAATATTGTAAATGCACAAACAGTAATATCTCCACATTGCAAGGTGCAATTCTGAAATTTTTTGCTTTTTCCTGCTAATCCTAGCATGATAAAGAAGATTCAAAGAGAGTGAGATGCCAGCTCCTTTCATTCAGTCAGTAGCTTCAAACATTTCTGGTATATGAAAAACATGTTTTTCAATGGCAAAAATCGATGAATATTGTAAATGCACAAACAGTAATATCTCCACATTGCACGGTGCAATTCTGAAATTTTTAGCTTTTTCCTGTTAATCCTAGCATGATAAAGAAGATTCAAAGAGAGTGAGATGCCAGCTCCTTTCATTCAGTCAGTAGCTTCAAACATTTCTGGTATATGAAAAACATGTTTTTCAATGGCAAAAATCAATGAATATTGTAAATGCACAAACAGTAATATCTCCACATTGCACGGTGCAATTCTGAAATTTTTAGCTTTTTCCTGTTAATCCTAGCATGATAAAGAAGATTCAAAGAGAGTGAGATGCCAGCTCCTTTCATTCAGTCAGTAGCTTCAAACATTTCTGGTATATGAAAAACATGTTTTTCAATGGCAAAAATCAATGAATATTGTAAATGCACAAACAGTAATATCTCCACATTGCAAGGTGCAATTCTGAAATTTTTTGCTTTTTCCTGCTAATCCTAGCATGATAAAGAAGATTCAAAGAGAGTGAGATGCCAGCTCCTTTCATTCAGTCAGTAGCTTCAAACATTTCTGGTATATGAAAAACATGTTTTTCAATGGCAAAAATCAATGAATATTGTAAATGCACAAACAGTAATATCTCCACATTGCAAGGTGCAATTCTGAAATTTTTGCTTTTTCCTGTTAATCCTAGCATGATAAAGAAGATTCAAAGAGAGTGAGATGCCAGCTCCTTTCATTCAGTCAGTAGCTTCAAACATTTCTGGTATATGAAAAACATGTTTTTCAATGGCAAAAATCAATGAATATTGTAAATGCACAAACAGTAATATCTCCACATTGCAAGGTGCAATTCTGAAATTTTTTGCTTTTTCCTGCTAATCCTAGCATGATAAAGAAGATTCAAAGAGAGTGAGATGCCAGCTCCTTTCATTCAGTCAGTAGCTTCAAACATTTCTGGTATATGAAAAACATGTTTTTCAATGGCAAAAAATCAATGAATATTGTAAATGCACAAACAGTAATATCTCCACATTGCACGGTGCAATTCTGAAATTTTTAGCTTTTTCCTGTTAATCCTAGCATGATAAAGAAGATTCAAAGAGAGTGAGATGCCAGCTCCTTTCATTCAGTCAGTAGCTTCAAACATTTCTGGTATATGAAAAACATGTTTTTCAATGGCAAAAATCAATGAATATTGTAAATGCACAAACAGTAATATCTCCACATTGCAAGGTGCAATTCTGAAATTTTTTGCTTTTTCCTGTTAATCCTAGCATGATAAAGAAGATTCAAAGAGAGTGAGATGCCAGCTCCTTTCATTCAGTCAGTAGCTTCAAACATTTCTGGTATATGAAAAACATGTTTTTCAATGGCAAAAATCAATGAATATTGTAAATGCACAAACAGTAATATCTCCACATTGCAAGGTGCAATTCTGAAATTTTTTGCTTTTTCCTGCTAATCCTAGCATGATAAAGAAGATTCAAAGAGAGTGAGATGCCAGCTCCTTTCATTCAGTCAGTAGCTTCAAACATTTCTGGTATATGAAAAACATGTTTTTCAATGGCAAAAATCAATGAATATTGTAAATGCACAAACAGTAATATCTCCACATTGCACGGTGCAATTCTGAAATTTTTAGCTTTTTCCTGTTAATCCTAGCATGATAAAGAAGATTCAAAGAGAGTGAGATGCCAGCTCCTTTCATTCAGTCAGTAGCTTCAAACATTTCTGGTATATGAAAAACATGTTTTTCAATGGCAAAAATCAATGAATATTGTAAATGCACAAACAGTAATATCTCCACATTGCAAGGTGCAATTCTGAAATTTTTTGCTTTTTCCTGCTAATCCTAGCATGATAAAGAAGATTCAAAGAGAGTGAGATGCCAGCTCCTTTCATTCAGTCAGTAGCTTCAAACATTTCTGGTATATGAAAAACATGTTTTTCAATGGCAAAAATCAATGAATATTGTAAATGCACAAACAGTAATATCTCCACATTGCACGGTGCAATTCTGAAATTTTTAGCTTTTTCCTGTTAATCCTAGCATGATAAAGAAGATTCAAAGAGAGTGAGATAAAGCTACTTTTTAAGCAACAAAAAGAAGATTTTTTTCAAAATTCTTATATATTTGGACTTCCTATCATTCAGGGATCATTTTGACACCAAAGAATCCCTGCTAACCCCATCAACCCTGGAGATGTTTTGTGCTCAGACATTTGGGTGAGGCTCAGAATCCACCATTGAAGTGACTCTGTAACGTGGCCCTACAGGATTGTGGACCCATTTATGCCCTTCTACCTCCGGACCCAGGATTACATCGTTTTATACCGGACTTAAGGACTACCAGCAGGCTTTATATGCAGCTGCGGTAAGTCCTGGTGAGCATTCCAGTCCCTGAGGCTGTGACGTGCCCCTTTAAGCTCACAGATCGGTGGGGGCACATATTTCTCTCACTTCATTTAACTGAACATTATATACTGGGCCCCCTGACTGTTGTCAGAGCTTATTTTTAACCCACGGGGTGACACATTTTGGTTCTGGTTCTGACACCCAGGCGATCACTGGCGGCCCTTTTCTTATTTCCAGTCACTCTGCGGCCCTTTTCTTGTTTCCAGTCGCTCAGCAGCGCTGCTTTGAAGTGACTGGAATAGCAGTAAAGGTCTGCTCTGCTCCGCCTTTTACTTTGGGAGCGGGACCCTACAGCAGTTTCAGCTGTTCTCTCAACGGATCCAAGAAAGAAAAGAGAAGAGGGGACTGAGACCGGGACACCGGCGACAGCTTGGAAATCCCTGCCCTGCAATCAACTATCGTTACTTCACGGAGGTCCGGACCGGACCCGCAGGACCTTACTCCGTAAGGAAGAGGCGCTGCCACCTCCGGACTAAAGATTCCCAACCCCACTGGTCCCCGTGGATAAGACCCCTGCTGCTGACAAGGGACCGTGAGCCTAGCCTAGCCTGTACAACGCGGAGTTCAGGAGACTGAGACGGAGCGGGACTGCATACTGATTACTTCTGTACAGGTCAGATAAGCCCTGGCTGTAGCCGGGGCTTTTATCGGGTTTCTGGGGGTCTGTTGCCGTGGTTCTGGGGCTGCTCCGGTGGTAACGGTGTCCCCTGGTGTCCCTGTGAAGCTGCTGCGTCCCTTTCCCCCCCCTCCGCTCACTGCCACCGCTGCTGTCTGCACCCGGCTCTCTCCTCTCCTTTGCGGCTGTTACCTGCACTCCGGGCTGTTCACATAGTAGCGGTCCCCCCTCCTCTGCTCCGGAGCCGGCATATCAGCTGTTCACTCTGATAACGAGCACTGCCGGTGTCTCCACGTCCCCAGGTTCCATATAGTGGCGGCGGCATCCCTCTTCCCCCTGATAAGAAGCTGCTCCGCTCCCCCTGCTCCCAGCTGTTGAGTGCCGCCGGTGCCGAGGTCCGTTCTATATACCCCCGCTGTGCCGCTCTGCTGTGTATGTTTTTATGGTGTCTGGACCCTGCAGACCCCTGTGACTGCCTCCCCCTTCTGTGACAGCGCTGCTGCGCTTTGATTTTTGCCTCTGGTCCCCCGCTGCAGCAGCCCCGCTACTCTCCACTGTCACACACTTCCAATCAGCTGATATTCTTTGAATCTCCCGCCCCCTGCTGCGGCGTAGCTCAGCACTGCTGTCCATGGTGCTGATCAGATTCTCCTGCCCTCTGCTGCGGCGTCGCTCTGCACTGCTGTCCATGGTGCTGATTTGAGCTGCTGTCCATGGTGCTGATCTTGTATTGGTCTGAACTGCTGTCCATGGTGCTGAACTTATACCAGTCAATTTCTCCTGCCTCCTGCTGCAGCGTCGCTCTGAACTGCTGTCCATGGTGCTGATTCTATATTATTACTGATACAGAGGTTTATTAAACTCCAAACGGTGTAATATCATTTTGACTGCGAGACTTGACTCTGAGGGGAGGGGAGGGATAGGAGGATCTGTTTCTGCCCTCATATATATACCCTGTGACTACGCTACCTGATATATATATAACAGTTGGTGCCCATGGAACTCTACAGATTTGCAAGCCTCCATAATAATTAGTTTCATGTTAAGAAATATATGTGCCTTTTATTTTTATCCCTCAGGTCAATTTCATTATTTTTTTGTTACTTTTGATGGTAATTTATATTTTAAGGATTGTATTTTAGGGGGTACATAATATTGCAGTTTTTAAGGGTATTGATTGCCTCTTGTTGGATTGATATTTGTTTAACGCAAATTTCTTCTAGCCATTGTTCCCAGTCACTTTGCAACCCTAAAGTCTTTTGTCCACCCTTTAGGTCAAATATTTCTAGTGTTATTTTAGTGTTTTTCTATATATATATACCCATAGGTCTGATATTTTATAATGGCGGCTAATAAAAAAAATACCCAAAAGTCTTTGGAAGCTCCCCTTAAAACTAGTGCGGTTAGAGCGAAGTCCTCCCAACGCTTTTCATTTTCAAACCCATCAGAAGATGCTGTTAATACTGTCAGTCCTCTTAAGTCCAGATCACCTCATAGAAATCCGGAAGACAGACTGAGTTCTAAAATAAGCTCTCCCACCAAAGAATCTTCTAAAAGTCTATTATCTCCAAAACCACAGAGAATTCCTGATGCTAAACCTGCCCCTTCTATCGTAGTTAAAGAAAAAAAAGTGGAAGAGATGGATATTTCCATCTCATCAAAGAGAAGGGACCCAGGAGCCTGGAGCAACAAGTATTCTTCATTGGCTACGAGTTCGGAGGAGGAATCCTCGGACACGTCTCCTAATCCTAGTCCAGATAAGAGACGTGCTAAAAAGGACTTTTCCCCTTCGTCCCCAGACCCTACGCTTAGTGTCCCGGTCAAAATGCCCATTTCACAAGAGTTGGGAAATACCGACCTTGGTTCATATCTGGACAATCTTTTAAAGACAATTGACAGAAATATGAAACTGGGCTTCGAGAAACAGGTAGACACCATGAAATCTACTTTGGAAGCTTTTGGTCTTAAATTGGAGGAAAACACTAAAAGACTTGAAACGGTGGAGGGAAGGGTAGAGTCTGTCTCTTCTGATAATCTAGAAATTAAATCTGAGCTTAAGAGACTCAGATTAAAAGTTGCGGATTTGGAGGATAGGAGTAGGAGAAATAATTTGAAAATTAGAGGCATATCTGAGGATGTTTCTCCCTCAGATATCTCGGCTTTTCTCAAAGACTTATTTCACAAGACAATCCCATCCCTTTCTGAGCAGGATCTTATCATTGATAGGGCCCATCGCTTATTTCGTCCGACCTCCATTTCCTCGGATCTTCCTAGGGATGTAATAGCTAGGTTACATTTCTTCTCGACCAAAGAGAGAATCTTGAATTATATCAGGGAAAATAGGACTTTTCCAGAGCCTTTCTCGCACCTAAAAATCTTCTCCGATTTTTCCAAAGAAACCATGGATGCAAGAAGGTCATACAAATTGACCACAGATAGACTGAGGGATATGAATATCCCATATAGGTGGGGCTTTCCAGTAAAGTTGCTGATTTTCTTTAACCGGAAAACATTCACTCTTACAGATCCTGATGAAGGCCCTAAATTTTTTGATTTTATAAAAGACATTCCCTACAAGGTTACAAAGGCACCTCACCGCTGAAATGATAAACACTACTCCCTCGGGAGCCCTCTTTAAAAATAATCACATTTTTTCACCTCACCTAACATGCTATAATAAATTTATCATTCTTCTTTATATTTAGCCTTCATGGTTTGTCCACATTATTTTTCCCCCCAATCTGAGGGAGAACCTTTTCGGTGAAGGTTCCCTCAGGAGATTTTTTGATTCGTTTTTTTTTTTTCTTTTTCTTTGAATATTTGGTTATTGTTATTACTATCTTTGAATTAATATTAGAGATATTGTATTCCAGCTTTGATTGTCGGTTGATTTTTATTTTTTGGGAATTTGTTGGACCAACTGACCCCTCTCCTTTTGACTTACTTTAATTATTAATTTACCTATGCCTATCAAGATCATCACCTATAATGTAAGAGGCCTAAACAGTCCCAATAAGAGATTCTCCCTTTGGAAGGAATTGGGTCATCTTGGTGCTGATGTTGCGTGTCTTCAGGAGACAAGGTTTGCCGAGGGAAAACACCCTACCTTCACCCACAAACGCTACCCTCATATATTTGAATCCACTAGCGACCGGAAAAAGCCGGTGTAGCTACAGTGATCAGAGATTCTGTCCCATTTGAGTTTTTAGATCAGCATAGAGATGTCAATGGAAGGTTCCATATATTGCTCTGTAAACTGAATAATCATGAGTGCACTGTTGTTAACCTATACGCCCCAAATAAAAAGCAAATACCCTTTTTGAATAAGGTTTTTAGAAAGGTTGAAGAGGTTAGGAGAGGCGAATTGATTTTTTTGGGAGACTTCAACATGGTCCCGGACGGGCATATGGACTCTTCCTCCCCCAGCCGTCATTTATACCCGACGCTAAACAATTGGCTTTATAAAAATGAACTATTTGATACATTTAGATGTCTGCAAACTACCTCCAAAGAATTCTCCCATTTTTCGGATGCGCACCAAACGGCCTCTAGAATTGACCTAATAACAACTGACGTTTTTTCCTTACCCAAATTCTCTAACGTATCTATAGGCCTTAGGTCTCTATCAGATCATGCCCCTATGTCATGTGAAATTCATATTGGTCCTCTTATTAAAAATGGATTTCTTTGGAAATGTAGATCTTCACTTATTCATAACCCCAAAAACAAAAAAATTATTGAAAAAGCTATTTCTGATTATTTTAGGGAGAACGATACCCCAGATTTATCTAATCCCTTCTCCAGCTGGTGCGCTCACAAGGCCGTCCTTCGTGGTGTACTAATGCAGATATCCTCATCTGAAAAAAAAGAAAAAAGATCAAAAATTAATTCTCTTCAAAAACTGATTAGGGAAAAAGAATTAGAGCAAATTAATCTTCCTTCCCCTTCCCCAATAATTCAAAAAGAACTCTCAAATTTAAGGGTAGAGCTAAAATCAGAAATTTCTTCCTCCTATGATGCAATTATTCGGAAATCAAAATTTAATTACTATGCGGCTCTAAATAAACCTACCCGCTTTATGGCCCGCCTAGTCAAATGTAAAAGAGCAATTAATAGAATAGATAAAATAAAAAACAATAGTGGAATAACGTTTTGCAACCCTAAAGATATAGTGAACCAGTTTGCAAATTTTTACAAAAAACTCTACAACATCAAAACTGATCCTCTAATTTCCCATCCTCACCCAGATGCAATCAACAAATTTTTATCCTCCATTAACCTACCGAAATTGAGCCCTCTGGATCACGAGTCATTGAATAAGCCTTTTTCTAACCTTGAAATTATTAACACAATAAAGCAACTTAAAGATTTCAAGGCTCCGGGTCCAGATGGGTTCATCAATGAGTATTATAAAACTTTTTGTGACCTACTTTCTTCCCCTCTCACGAAAATTTTCAATCATGCTTCCTCAATAAGCTCCTTCCCCTCAGAAATGCTGGAAGCCACCATTACCCTAATACCCAAGTCTAAGGACGAGAGAGATAATGTTAAAAATTATAGGCCCATTTCGCTAATTAACACTGATATTAAGATATATTCGAAAATTCTGGCCAATCGTTTATCGACTATTCTCCCATCTCTCATCAACGACGATCAGATTGGCTTCGTTGGTGGGAGGCAAGCAACTGATGGCTCTAGAAGACTTCTGAATATTATTAAGGTGATAAATACGGCGAAACTCCCAACTTCATTGCTTGCTTTAGACGCTGAAAAAGCTTTCGACAGGTTAAATTGGCTATACCTTAAACTCACCCTTATTAAATTCGGTTTTGATAACAAATTTCTCTCTTCAATTATGGCCCTCTATTCTAACCCCCAAGCAAAAATTTATGTTAACAATTATCTCTCAAATCCAATCCCTATCACAAATGGTACTAGACAGGGTTGCCCACTTTCCCCCCTTCTCTTTGTCCTGGCTATGGAGCCTTTGGCACAGAGGATTAGAGAAAACACTGACATTAGGGGGATTTCTACCCCATCTCGAGAATTTAAAATTGGCCTCTTTGCAGATGATGTTATGCTTTCCTTGCTGGACCCAGTAAATTCGGTTGCGGAAGTTTCGAAGGTTCTAGAACTATTCTCTCAGATTTCTTATTTTAAGATCAATAATGAGAAGTCTAAACTTTTAAACATTAATCTGGACCGTCAGACGAGAGAGGTTTTACACTCGAGATTTTCCTTCGGTTTGGCTAAACGCAATCTGACTTATTTGGGGATCAGTATTGGTAAAACTATTAACTCAACAATTTCTGACAACCTGGTTCTGATTGAGGATATCGTCCGTGGAGATTTGATGGAATTTTTGAAAAGAGATTTGTCATGGTGGGGTAGAGTCCTCTCTATTAAGATGTTTGTTCTACCCAAAATCTTGTATTTTTTCCGCAACTTACCTTTGACTATTTCTCACATCTTTATTCAAAAAATTCAAAATCAGATTAATTCCTATGTCTGGGATAATAAACGTGCGAGGATATCTGCAGATATATTGTACAAGAATAAGTGCAACGGAGGTCTGAGCCACCCTAATATTTCCGCTTACTATTTGGCAAACCTCATCAAACAGAGCAGTAATTGGTTTAATTCTGACAGTCCCCCAGCTTGGATAACTCTGGAGACCTTCTTAAATAATGGTTCTTCTCCCCGTGAATTGTTACTTAGGCATCTCTTTAAACAGTGCACTCATGATTCTTCCCATCCTATTTTCCAGGCGATTATTGACGCCTGGAAGAAAATCGCCAAAAGAAAGAAAAAGAGTCCCCTAAGAGATTCTGATAGGGATAAGTTTTCTTTTGTCAAAAACTTTCCAATTGGTTTTGTTGCTGATTTGTATAACTCTTCCATTCCAGATCAGTGGGACAATAAAGGGTTAAGGAAAATTGGAGACTTCTATGAAGCTTCTGCCTTTATTCCTTTCCAAACTCTTAAAAAAAGATTCAACTTACCTTCCTCTGATTTCTTTTTATACTCTCATTTAAAGAGCATTATTCTGGAATTTATTTCTGGTAAACTTATTGTTTCTGAAACCTCGGTGAACCTGTTAAGCAACCCATCTCATAAAATTTTTTGGAGCCTGAGACACATATATAACAGCTTCAATAATGATCTTTCCTTCCAAAAACACCTCTACATGATACGCTGGGAAAAAGATCTAAAACTCAATTTCCAATCCGATCAATGGGAGAGTGCTGTTCTTTTTTCTCAGGCCTCTAATATATCTATGCCCTTACAAGAGGCTTACTTCAAAATTCTAGCCAGATGGTATTACACTCCAATCAGGCTTCACCATATAAAGCCCAGCAACTCTCCCCTTTGTTGGAGGGAGTGCGGCCTTAGGGGAGATCTTTTACATCTCTTTTGGAGCTGCCCTAAAATCCGGAATCTATGGGCTCAGATCTCTTCTTTGGTAGATGACCTTTTAGGCAGACCTGTAGTATTGACCCCTCAAATGGCTTTACTATCCTTAGATCTTGAACCATATAAGTCGTTTGAAAGATCTTTGGTGATTCACTTATTTTCAGTGTGTAAGAACGCATTGGCTTTTTATTGGAGAAAGTCATATGTCCCCACTTTGGAGGACTTAGTTGATAAGATGAATCTCCATAGAATATTTGAACTCAGATTTGCCCTTATCAACAATAATTTACTTAAATTTTCTAGGAAGTGGGATATTTGGCTCACTAAATTCCCTCAACCCTCTCATAACGCTGGAACATCTTAATGTGTGTCGTGTTTAGCTCATTAATATGTTTAATTTTGCTAATGATAGTAATGTGTGTTTAAAGTGTTCAAATTTCTGTATTATCGTATATACTATTTGACGAACAAATTTCTCCCATCTTTCCTGATTATCCATTCCCGTTTGTTCCCTTTCCCTTTCCCTTCCCTCAGAATTTTTCCCTTATTATGAATATTCTTTTCTCACTACTTTTATGCTACGTGTGTTATTCCCCTGTTAAATTGTTTATTAAAAATAAAAAAATATGGTAAAACAAAGAGAGTGAGATGCCAGCTCCTTTCATTCAGTCAGAAGCTTCAAACATTTCTGGTATATGAAAAACATGTTTTTCAATGGCAAAAATCAATGAATATTGTAAATGCACAAACAGTAATATCTCCACATTGCAAGGTGCAATTCTGAAATTTTTTGCTTTTTCCTGTTAATCCTAGCATGATAAAGAAGATTCAAAGAGAGTGAGATGCCAGCTCCTTTCATTCAGTCAGTAGCTTCAAACATTTCTGGTATATGAAAAACATGTTTTTCAATGGCAAAAATCAATGAATATTGTAAATGCACAAACAGTAATATCTCCACATTGCAAGGTGCAATTCTGAAATTTTTTGCTTTTTCCTGCTAATCCTAGCATGATAAAGAAGATTCAAAGAGAGTGAGATGCCAGCTCCTTTCATTCAGTCAGTAGCTTCAAACATTTCTGGTATATGAAAAACATGTTTTTCAATGGCAAAAATCAATGAATATTGTAAATGCACAAACAGTAATATCTCCACATTGCACGGTGCAATTCTGAAATTTTTAGCTTTTTCCTGTTAATCCTAGCATGATAAAGAAGATTCAAAGAGAGTGAGATGCCAGCTCCTTTCATTCAGTCAGTAGCTTCAAACATTTCTGGTATATGAAAAACATGTTTTTCAATGGCAAAAATCAATGAATATTGTAAATGCACAAACAGTAATATCTCCACATTGCAAGGTGCAATTCTGAAATTTTTTGCTTATTCCTGCTAATCCTAGCATGATAAAGAAGATTCAAAGAGAGTGAGATGCCAGCTCCTTTCATTCAGTCATTAGCTTCAAACATTTCTGGTATATGAAAAACATGTTTTTCAATGGCAAAAATCAATGAATATTGTAAATGCACAAACAGTAATATCTCCACATTGCACGGTGCAATTCTGAAATTTTTAGCTTTTTCCTGTTAATCCTAGCATGATAAAGAAGATTCAAAGAGAGTGAGATGCCAGCTCCTTTCATTCAGTCAGTAGCTTCAAACATTTCTGGTATATGAAAAACGTTTTTCAATGGCAAAAATCAATGAATATTGTAAATGCACAAACAGTAATATCTCCACATTGCAAGGTGCAATTCTGAAATTTTTTGCTTTTTCCTGCTAATCCTAGCATGATAAAGAAGATTCAAAGAGAGTGAGATGCCAGCTCCTTTCATTCAGTCAGTAGCTTCAAACATTTCTGGTATATGAAAAACATGTTTTTCAATGGCAAAAATCAATGAATATTGTAAATGCACAAACAGTAATATCTCCACATTGCAAGGTGCAATTCTGAAATTTTTTGCTTTTTCCTGTTAATCCTAGCATGATAAAGAAGATTCAAAGAGAGTGAGATGCCAGCTCCTTTCATTCAGTCAGTAGCTTCAAACATTTCTGGTATATGAAAAACATGTTTTTCAATGGCAAAAATCAATGAATATTGTAAATGCACAAACAGTAATATCTCCACATTGCAAGGTGCAATTCTGAAATTTTTTGCTTTTTCCTGCTAATCCTAGCATGATAAAGAAGATTCAAAGAGAGTGAGATGCCAGCTCCTTTCATTCAGTCAGTAGCTTCAAACATTTCTGGTATATGAAAAACATGTTTTTCAATGGCAAAAATCAATGAATATTGTAAATGCACAAACAGTAATATCTCCACATTGCACGGTGCAATTCTGAAATTTTTAGCTTTTTCCTGTTAATCCTAGCATGATAAAGAAGATTCAAAGAGAGTGAGATGCCAGCTCCTTTCATTCAGTCAGTAGCTTCAAACATTTCTGGTATATGAAAAACATGTTTTTCAATGGCAAAAATCAATGAATATTGTAAATGCACAAACAGTAATATCTCCACATTGCAAGGTGCAATTCTGAAATTTTTTGCTTTTTCCTGTTAATCCTAGCATGATAAAGAAGATTCAAAGAGAGTGAGATGCCAGCTCCTTTCATTCAGTCAGTAGCTTCAAACATTTCTGGTATATGAAAAACATGTTTTTCAATGGCAAAAATCAATGAATATTGTAAATGCACAAACAGTAATATCTCCACATTGCAAGGTGCAATTCTGAAATTTTTTGCTTTTTCCTGCTAATCCTAGCATGATAAAGAAGATTCAAAGAGAGTGAGATGCCAGCTCCTTTCATTCAGTCAGTAGCTTCAAACATTTCTGGTATATGAAAAACATGTTTTTCAATGGCAAAAATCAATGAATATTGTAAATGCACAAACAGTAATATCTCCACATTGCACGGTGCAATTCTGAAATTTTTAGCTTTTTCCTGTTAATCCTAGCATGATAAAGAAGATTCAAAGAGAGTGAGATGCCAGCTCCTTTCATTCAGTCAGTAGCTTCAAACATTTCTGGTATATGAAAAACATGTTTTTCAATGGCAAAAATCAATGAATATTGTAAATGCACAAACAGTAATATCTCCACATTGCACGGTGCAATTCTGAAATTTTTAGCTTTTTCCTGTTAATCCTAGCATGATAAAGAAGATTCAAAGAGAGTGAGATGCCAGCTCCTTTCATTCAGTCAGTAGCTTCAAACATTTCTGGTATATGAAAAACATGTTTTTCAATGGCAAAAATCAATGAATATTGTAAATGCACAAACAGTAATATCTCCACATTGCAAGGTGCAATTCTGAAATTTTTTGCTTTTTCCTGCTAATCCTAGCATGATAAAGAAGATTCAAAGAGAGTGAGATGCCAGCTCCTTTCATTCAGTCAGTAGCTTCAAACATTTCTGGTATATGAAAAACATGTTTTTCAATGGCAAAAATCAATGAATATTGTAAATGCACAAACAGTAATATCTCCACATTGCAAGGTGCAATTCTGAAATTTTTTGCTTTTTCCTGTTAATCCTAGCATGATAAAGAAGATTCAAAGAGAGTGAGATGCCAGCTCCTTTCATTCAGTCAGTAGCTTCAAACATTTCTGGTATATGAAAAACATGTTTTTCAATGGCAAAAATCAATGAATATTGTAAATGCACAAACAGTAATATCTCCACATTGCAAGGTGCAATTCTGAAATTTTTTGCTTTTTCCTGCTAATCCTAGCATGATAAAGAAGATTCAAAGAGAGTGAGATGCCAGCTCCTTTCATTCAGTCAGTAGCTTCAAACATTTCTGGTATATGAAAAACATGTTTTTCAATGGCAAAAATCAATGAATATTGTAAATGCACAAACAGTAATATCTCCACATTGCACGGTGCAATTCTGAAATTTTTAGCTTTTTCCTGTTAATCCTAGCATGATAAAGAAGATTCAAAGAGAGTGAGATGCCAGCTCCTTTCATTCAGTCAGTAGCTTCAAACATTTCTGGTATATGAAAAACATGTTTTTCAATGGCAAAAATCAATGAATATTGTAAATGCACAAACAGTAATATCTCCACATTGCAAGGTGCAATTCTGAAATTTTTTGCTTTTTCCTGCTAATCCTAGCATGATAAAGAAGATTCAAAGAGAGTGAGATGCCAACTCCTTTCATTCAGTCAGTAGCTTCAAACATTTCTGGTATATGAAAAACATGTTTTTCAATGGCAAAAATCAATGAATATTGTAAATGCACAAACAGTAATATCTCCACATTGCACGGTGCAATTCTGAAATTTTTAGCTTTTTCCTGTTAATCCTAGCATGATAAAGAAGATTCAAAGAGAGTGAGATGCCAGCTCCTTTCATTCAGTCAGTAGCTTCAAACATTTCTGGTATATGAAAAACATGTTTTTCAATGGCAAAAATCAATGAATATTGTAAATGCACAAACAGTAATATCTCCACATTGCAAGGTGCAATTCTGAAATTTTTTGCTTTTTCCTGTTAATCCTAGCATGATAAAGAAGATTCAAAGAGAGTGAGATGCCAGCTCCTTTCATTCAGTCAGTAGCTTCAAACATTTCTGGTATATGAAAAACATGTTTTTCAATGGCAAAAATCAATGAATATTGTAAATGCACAAACAGTAATATCTCCACATTGCAAGGTGCAATTCTGAAATTTTTTGCTTTTTCCTGCTAATCCTAGCATGATAAAGAAGATTCAAAGAGAGTGAGATGCCAGCTCCTTTCATTCAGTCAGTAGCTTCAAACATTTCTGGTATATGAAAAACATGTTTTTCAATGGCAAAAATCAATGAATATTGTAAATGCACAAACAGTAATATCTCCACATTGCACGGTGCAATTCTGAAATTTTTAGCTTTTTCCTGTTAATCCTAGCATGATAAAGAAGATTCAAAGAGAGTGAGATGCCAGCTCCTTTCATTCAGTCAGTAGCTTCAAACATTTCTGGTATATGAAAAACATGTTTTTCAATGGCAAAAATCAATGAATATTGTAAATGCACAAACAGTAATATCTCCACATTGCAAGGTGCAATTCTGAAATTTTTTGCTTTTTCCTGCTAATCCTAGCATGATAAAGAAGATTCAAAGAGAGTGAGAGGCCAGCTCCTTTCATTCAGTCAGTAGCTTCAAACATTTCTGGTATATGAAAAACATGTTTTTCAATGGCAAAAATCAATGAATATTGTAAATGCACAAACAGTAATATCTCCACATTGCACGGTGCAATTCTGAAATTTTTAGCTTTTTCCTGTTAATCCTAGCATGATAAAGAAGATTCAAAGAGAGTGAGATGCCAGCTCCTTTCATTCAGTCAGTAGCTTCAAACATTTCTGGTATATGAAAAACATGTTTTTCAATGGCAAAAATCAATGAATATTGTAAATGCACAAACAGTAATATCTCCACATTGCAAGGTGCAATTCTGAAATTTTTTGCTTTTTCCTGCTAATCCTAGCATGATAAAGAAGATTCAAAGAGAGTGAGATGCCAGCTCCTTTCATTCAGTCAGTAGCTTCAAACATTTCTGGTATATGAAAAACATGTTTTTCAATGGCAAAAATCAATGAATATTGTAAATGCACAAACAGTAATATCTCCACATTGCACGGTGCAATTCTGAAATTTTTAGCTTTTTCCTGTTAATCCTAGCATGATAAAGAAGATTCAAAGAGAGTGAGATGCCAGCTCCTTTCATTCAGTCAGTAGCTTCAAACATTTCTGGTATATGAAAAACATGTTTTTCAATGGCAAAAATCAATGAATATTGTAAATGCACAAACAGTAATATCTCCACATTGCAAGGTGCAATTCTGAAATTTTTTGCTTTTTCCTGTTAATCCTAGCATGATAAAGAAGATTCAAAGAGAGTGAGATGCCAGCTCCTTTCATTCAGTCAGTAGCTTCAAACATTTCTGGTATATGAAAAACATGTTTTTCAATGGCAAAAATCAATGAATATTGTAAATGCACAAACAGTAATATCTCCACATTGCAAGGTGCAATTCTGAAATTTTTTGCTTTTTCCTGCTAATCCTAGCATGATAAAGAAGATTCAAAGAGAGTGAGATGCCAGCTCCTTTCATTCAGTCAGTAGCTTCAAACATTTCTGGTATATGAAAAACATGTTTTTCAATGGCAAAAATCAATGAATATTGTAAATGCACAAACAGTAATATCTCCACATTGCACGGTGCAATTCTGAAATTTTTAGCTTTTTCCTGTTAATCCTAGCATGATAAAGAAGATTCAAAGAGAGTGAGATGCCAGCTCCTTTCATTCAGTCAGTAGCTTCAAACATTTCTGGTATATGAAAAACATGTTTTTCAATGGCAAAAATCAATGAATATTGTAAATGCACAAACAGTAATATCTCCACATTGCACGGTGCAATTCTGAAATTTTTAGCTTTTTCCTGTTAATCCTAGCATGATAAAGAAGATTCAAAGAGAGTGAGATGCCAGCTCCTTTCATTCAGTCAGTAGCTTCAAACATTTCTGGTATATGAAAAACATGTTTTTCAATGGCAAAAATCAATGAATATTGTAAATGCACAAACAGTAATATCTCCACATTGCAAGGTGCAATTCTGAAATTTTTTGCTTTTTCCTGCTAATCCTAGCATGATAAAGAAGATTCAAAGAGAGATGCCAGCTCCTTTCATTCAGTCAGTAGCTTCAAACATTTCTGGTATATGAAAAACATGTTTTTCAATGGCAAAAATCAATGAATATTGTAAATGCACAAAAAGTAATATCTCCACATTGCAAGGTGCAATTCTGAAATTTTTTGCTTTTTCCTGTTAATCCTAGCATGATAAAGAAGATTCAAAGAGAGTGAGATGCCAGCTCCTTTCATTCAGTCAGTAGCTTCAAACATTTCTGGTATATGAAAAACATGTTTTTCAATGGCAAAAATCAATGAATATTGTAAATGCACAAACAGTAATATCTCCACATTGCAAGGTGCAATTCTGAAATTTTTTGCTTTTTCCTGCTAATCCTAGCATGATAAAGAAGATTCAAAGAGAGTGAGATGCCAGCTCCTTTCATTCAGTCAGTAGCTTCAAACATTTCTGGTATATGAAAAACATGTTTTTCAATGGCAAAAATCAATGAATATTGTAAATGCACAAACAGTAATATCTCCACATTGCACGGTGCAATTCTGAAATTTTTAGCTTTTTCCTGTTAATCCTAGCATGATAAAGAAGATTCAAAGAGAGTGAGATGCCAGCTCCTTTCATTCAGTCAGTAGCTTCAAACATTTCTGGTATATGAAAAACATGTTTTTCAATGGCAAAAATCAATGAATATTGTAAATGCACAAACAGTAATATCTCCACATTGCAAGGTGCAATTCTGAAATTTTTTGCTTTTTCCTGCTAATCCTAGCATGATAAAGAAGATTCAAAGAGAGTGAGATGCCAGCTCCTTTCATTCAGTCAGTAGCTTCAAACATTTCTGGTATATGAAAAACATGTTTTTCAATGGCAAAAATCAATGAATATTGTAAATGCACAAACAGTAATATCTCCACATTGCACGGTGCAATTCTGAAATTTTTAGCTTTTTCCTGTTAATCCTAGCATGATAAAGAAGATTCAAAGAGAGTGAGATGCCAGCTCCTTTCATTCAGTCAGTAGCTTCAAACATTTCTGGTATATGAAAAACATGTTTTTCAATGGCAAAAATCAATGAATATTGTAAATGCACAAACAGTAATATCTCCACATTGCAAGGTGCAATTCTGAAATTTTTTGCTTTTTCCTGTTAATCCTAGCATGATAAAGAAGATTCAAAGAGAGTGAGATGCCAGCTCCTTTCATTCAGTCAGTAGCTTCAAACATTTCTGGTATATGAAAAACATGTTTTTCAATGGCAAAAATCAATGAATATTGTAAATGCACAAACAGTAATATCTCCACATTGCAAGGTGCAATTCTGAAATTTTTTGCTTTTTCCTGCTAATCCTAGCATGATAAAGAAGATTCAAAGAGAGTGAGATGCCAGCTCCTTTCATTCAGTCAGTAGCTTCAAACATTTCTGGTATATGAAAAACATGTTTTTCAATGGCAAAAATCAATGAATATTGTAAATGCACAAACAGTAATATCTCCACATTGCACGGTGCAATTCTGAAATTTTTAGCTTTTTCCTGTTAATCCTAGCATGATAAAGAAGATTCAAAGAGAGTGAGATGCCAGCTCCTTTCATTCAGTCAGTAGCTTCAAACATTTCTGGTATATGAAAAACATGTTTTTCAATGGCAAAAATCAATGAATATTGTAAATGCACAAACAGTAATATCTCCACATTGCAAGGTGCAATTCTGAAATTTTTTGCTTTTTCCTGCTAATCCTAGCATGATAAAGAAGATTCAAAGAGAGTGAGAGGCCAGCTCCTTTCATTCAGTCAGTAGCTTCAAACATTTCTGGTATATGAAAAACATGTTTTTCAATGGCAAAAATCAATGAATATTGTAAATGCACAAACAGTAATATCTCCACATTGCACGGTGCAATTCTGAAATTTTTAGCTTTTTCCTGTTAATCCTAGCATGATAAAGAAGATTCAAAGAGAGTGAGATGCCAGCTCCTTTCATTCAGTCAGTAGCTTCAAACATTTCTGGTATATGAAAAACATGTTTTTCAATGGCAAAAATCAATGAATATTGTAAATGCACAAACAGTAATATCTCCACATTGCAAGGTGCAATTCTGAAATTTTTTGCTTTTTCCTGCTAATCCTAGCATGATAAAGAAGATTCAAAGAGAGTGAGATGCCAGCTCCTTTCATTCAGTCAGTAGCTTCAAACATTTCTGGTATATGAAAAACATGTTTTTCAATGGCAAAAATCAATGAATATTGTAAATGCACAAACAGTAATATCTCCACATTGCACGGTGCAATTCTGAAATTTTTAGCTTTTTCCTGTTAATCCTAGCATGATAAAGAAGATTCAAAGAGAGTGAGATGCCAGCTCCTTTCATTCAGTCAGTAGCTTCAAACATTTCTGGTATATGAAAAACATGTTTTTCAATGGCAAAAATCAATGAATATTGTAAATGCACAAACAGTAATATCTCCACATTGCAAGGTGCAATTCTGAAATTTTTTGCTTTTTCCTGTTAATCCTAGCATGATAAAGAAGATTCAAAGAGAGTGAGATGCCAGCTCCTTTCATTCAGTCAGTAGCTTCAAACATTTCTGGTATATGAAAAACATGTTTTTCAATGGCAAAAATCAATGAATATTGTAAATGCACAAACAGTAATATCTCCACATTGCAAGGTGCAATTCTGAAATTTTTTGCTTTTTCCTGCTAATCCTAGCATGATAAAGAAGATTCAAAGAGAGTGAGATGCCAGCTCCTTTCATTCAGTCAGTAGCTTCAAACATTTCTGGTATATGAAAAACATGTTTTTCAATGGCAAAAATCAATGAATATTGTAAATGCACAAACAGTAATATCTCCACATTGCACGGTGCAATTCTGAAATTTTTAGCTTTTTCCTGTTAATCCTAGCATGATAAAGAAGATTCAAAGAGAGTGAGATGCCAGCTCCTTTCATTCAGTCAGTAGCTTCAAACATTTCTGGTATATGAAAAACATGTTTTTCAATGGAAAAATCAATGAATATTGTAAATGCACAAACAGTAATATCTCCACATTGCAAGGTGCAATTCTGAAATTTTTTGCTTTTTCCTGCTAATCCTAGCATGATAAAGAAGATTCAAAGAGAGTGAGATGCCAGCTCCTTTCATTCAGTCAGTAGCTTCAAACATTTCTGGTATATGAAAAACATGTTTTTCAATGGCAAAAATCAATGAATATTGTAAATGCACAAACAGTAATATCTCCACATTGCACGGTGCAATTCTGAAATTTTTAGCTTTTTCCTGTTAATCCTAGCATGATAAAGAAGATTCAAAGAGAGTGAGATGCCAGCTCCTTTCATTCAGTCTGTAGCTTCAAACATTTCTGGTATATGAAAAACATGTTTTTCAATGGCAAAAATCAATGAATATTGTAAATGCACAAACAGTAATATCTCCACATTGCAAGGTGCAATTCTGAAATTTTTTGCTTTTTCCTGTTAATCCTAGCATGATAAAGAAGATTCAAAGAGAGTGAGATGCCAGCTCCTTTCATTCAGTCAGTAGCTTCAAACATTTCTGGTATATGAAAAACATGTTTTTCAATGGCAAAAATCAATGAATATTGTAAATGCACAAACAGTAATATCTCCACATTGCAAGGTGCAATTCTGAAATTTTTTGCTTTTTCCTGCTAATCCTAGCATGATAAAGAAGATTCAAAGAGAGTGAGATGCCAGCTCCTTTCATTCAGTCAGTAGCTTCAAACATTTCTGGTATATGAAAAACATGTTTTTCAATGGCAAAAATCAATGAATATTGTAAATGCACAAACAGTAATATCTCCACATTGCACGGTGCAATTCTGAAATTTTTAGCTTTTTCCTGTTAATCCTAGCATGATAAAGAAGATTCAAAGAGAGTGAGATGCCAGCTCCTTTCATTCAGTCAGTAGCTTCAAACATTTCTGGTATATGAAAAACATGTTTTTCAATGGCAAAAATCAATGAATATTGTAAATGCACAAACAGTAATATCTCCACATTGCAAGGTGCAATTCTGAAATTTTTTGCTTTTTCCTGCTAATCCTAGCATGATAAAGAAGATTCAAAGAGAGTGAGATGCCAGCTCCTTTCATTCAGTCAGTAGCTTCAAACATTTCTGGTATATGAAAAACATGTTTTTCAATGGCAAAAATCAATGAATATTGTAAATGCACAAACAGTAATATCTCCACATTGCACGGTGCAATTCTGAAATTTTTAGCTTTTTCCTGTTAATCCTAGCATGATAAAGAAGATTCAAAGAGAGTGAGATGCCAGCTCCTTTCATTCAGTCAGTAGCTTCAAACATTTCTGGTATATGAAAAACATGTTTTTCAATGGCAAAAATCAATGAATATTGTAAATGCACAAACAGTAATATCTCCACATTGCACGGTGCAATTCTGAAATTTTTAGCTTTTTCCTGTTAATCCTAGCATGATAAAGAAGATTCAAAGAGAGTGAGATGCCAGCTCCTTTCATTCAGTCAGTAGCTTCAAACATTTCTGGTATATGAAAAACATGTTTTTCAATGGCAAAAATCAATGAATATTGTAAATGCACAAACAGTAATATCTCCACATTGCAAGGTGCAATTCTGAAATTTTTTGCTTTTTCCTGCTAATCCTAGCATGATAAAGAAGATTCAAAGAGAGTGAGATGCCAGCTCCTTTCATTCAGTCAGTAGCTTCAAACATTTCTGGTATATGAAAAACATGTTTTTCAATGGCAAAAATCAATGAATATTGTAAATGCACAAACAGTAATATCTCCACATTGCACGGTGCAATTCTGAAATTTTTAGCTTTTTCCTGTTAATCCTAGCATGATAAAGAAGATTCAAAGAGAGTGAGATGCCAGCTCCTTTCATTCAGTCAGTAGCTTCAAACATTTCTGGTATATGAAAAACATGTTTTTCAATGGCAAAAATCAATGAATATTGTAAATGCACAAACAGTAATATCTCCACATTGCAAGGTGCAATTCTGAAATTTTTTGCTTTTTCCTGTTAATCCTAGCATGATAAAGAAGATTCAAAGAGAGTGAGATGCCAGCTCCTTTCATTCAGTCAGTAGCTTCAAACATTTCTGGTATATGAAAAACATGTTTTTCAATGGCAAAAATCAATGAATATTGTAAATGCACAAACAGTAATATCTCCACATTGCAAGGTGCAATTCTGAAATTTTTTGCTTTTTCCTGCTAATCCTAGCATGATAAAGAAGATTCAAAGAGAGTGAGATGCCAGCTCCTTTCATTCAGTCAGTAGCTTCAAACATTTCTGGTATATGAAAAACATGTTTTTCAATGGCAAAAATCAATGAATATTGTAAATGCACAAACAGTAATATCTCCACATTGCAAGGTGCAATTCTGAAATTTTTTGCTTTTTCCTGCTAATCCTAGCATGATAAAGAAGATTCAAAGAGAGTGAGATGCCAGCTCCTTTCATTCAGTCAGTAGCTTCAAACATTTCTGGTATATGAAAAACATGTTTTTCAATGGCAAAAATCAATGAATATTGTAAATGCACAAACAGTAATATCTCCACATTGCAAGGTGCAATTCTGAAATTTTTTGCTTTTTCCTGCTAATCCTAGCATGATAAAGAAGATTCAAAGAGAGTGAGATGCCAGCTCCTTTCATTCAGTCAGTAGCTTCAAACATTTCTGGTATATGAAAAACATGTTTTTCAATGGCAAAAATCAATGAATATTGTAAATGCACAAACAGTAATATCTCCACATTGCACGGTGCAATTCTGAAATTTTTAGCTTTTTCCTGTTAATCCTAGCATGATAAAGAAGATTCAAAGAGAGTGAGATGCCAGCTCCTTTCATTCAGTCAGTAGCTTCAAACATTTCTGGTATATGAAAAACATGTTTTTCAATGGCAAAAATCAATGAATATTGTAAATGCACAAACAGTAATATCTCCACATTGCACGGTGCAATTCTGAAATTTTTAGCTTTTTCCTGTTAATCCTAGCATGATAAAGAAGATTCAAAGAGAGTGAGATGCCAGCTCCTTTCATTCAGTCAGTAGCTTCAAACATTTCTGGTATATGAAAAACATGTTTTTCAATGGCAAAAATCAATGAATATTGTAAATGCACAAACAGTAATATCTCCACATTGCATGGTGCAATTCTGAAATTTTTTGCTTTTTCCTGCTAATCCTAGCATGATAAAGATTCAAAGAGAGTGAGATGCCAGCTCCTTTCATTCAGTCAGTAGCTTCAAACATTTCTGGTATATGAAAAACATGTTTTTCAATGGCAAAAATCAATGAATATTGTAAATGCACAAACAGTAATATCTCCACATTGCAAGGTGCAATTCTGAAATTTTTTGCTTTTTCCTGTTAATCCTAGCATGATAAAGAAGATTCAAAGAGAGTGAGATGCCAGCTCCTTTCATTCAGTCAGTAGCTTCAAACATTTCTGGTATATGAAAAACATGTTTTTCAATGGCAAAAATCAATGAATATTGTAAATGCACAAACAGTAATATCTCCACATTGCAAGGTGCAATTCTGAAATTTTTTGCTTTTTCCTGCTAATCCTAGCATGATAAAGAAGATTCAAAGAGAGTGAGATGCCAGCTCCTTTCATTCAGTCAGTAGCTTCAAACATTTCTGGTATATGAAAAACATGTTTTTCAATGGCAAAAATCAATGAATATTGTAAATGCACAAACAGTAATATCTCCACATTGCACGGTGCAATTCTGAAATTTTTAGCTTTTTCCTGTTAATCCTAGCATGATAAAGAAGATTCAAAGAGAGTGAGATGCCAGCTCCTTTCATTCAGTCAGTAGCTTCAAACATTTCTGGTATATGAAAAACATGTTTTTCAATGGCAAAAATCAATGAATATTGTAAATGCACAAACAGTAATATCTCCACATTGCAAGGTGCAATTCTGAAATTTTTTGCTTTTTCCTGCTAATCCTAGCATGATAAAGAAGATTCAAAGAGAGTGAGATGCCAGCTCCTTTCATTCAGTCAGTAGCTTCAAACATTTCTGGTATATGAAAAACATGTTTTTCAATGGCAAAAATCAATGAATATTGTAAATGCACAAACAGTAATATCTCCACATTGCACGGTGCAATTCTGAAATTTTTAGCTTTTTCCTGTTAATCCTAGCATGATAAAGAAGATTCAAAGAGAGTGAGATGCCAGCTCCTTTCATTCAGTCAGTAGCTTCAAACATTTCTGGTATATGAAAAACATGTTTTTCAATGGCAAAAATCAATGAATATTGTAAATGCACAAACAGTAATATCTCCACATTGCAAGGTGCAATTCTGAAATTTTTTGCTTTTTCCTGTTAATCCTAGCATGATAAAGAAGATTCAAAGAGAGTGAGATGCCAGCTCCTTTCATTCAGTCAGTAGCTTCAAACATTTCTGGTATATGAAAAACATGTTTTTCAATGGCAAAAATCAATGAATATTGTAAATGCACAAACAGTAATATCTCCACATTGCAAGGTGCAATTCTGAAATTTTTTGCTTTTTCCTGCTAATCCTAGCATGATAAAGAAGATTCAAAGAGAGTGAGATGCCAGCTCCTTTCATTCAGTCAGTAGCTTCAAACATTTCTGGTATATGAAAAACATGTTTTTCAATGGCAAAAATCAATGAATATTGTAAATGCACAAACAGTAATATCTCCACATTGCACGGTGCAATTCTGAAATTTTTAGCTTTTTCCTGTTAATCCTAGCATGATAAAGAAGATTCAAAGAGAGTGAGATGCCAGCTCCTTTCATTCAGTCAGTAGCTTCAAACATTTCTGGTATATGAAAAACATGTTTTTCAATGGCAAAAATCAATGAATATTGTAAATGCACAAACAGTAATATCTCCACATTGCAAGGTGCAATTCTGAAATTTTTTGCTTTTTCCTGCTAATCCTAGCATGATAAAGAAGATTCAAAGAGAGTGAGAGGCCAGCTCCTTTCATTCAGTCAGTAGCTTCAAACATTTCTGGTATATGAAAAACATGTTTTTCAATGGCAAAAATCAATGAATATTGTAAATGCACAAACAGTAATATCTCCACATTGCACGGTGCAATTCTGAAATTTTTAGCTTTTTCCTGTTAATCCTAGCATGATAAAGAAGATTCAAAGAGAGTGAGATGCCAGCTCCTTTCATTCAGTCAGTAGCTTCAAACATTTCTGGTATATGAAAAACATGTTTTTCAATGGCAAAAATCAATGAATATTGTAAATGCACAAACAGTAATATCTCCACATTGCAAGGTGCAATTCTGAAATTTTTTGCTTTTTCCTGCTAATCCTAGCATGATAAAGAAGATTCAAAGAGAGTGAGATGCCAGCTCCTTTCATTCAGTCAGTAGCTTCAAACATTTCTGGTATATGAAAAACATGTTTTTCAATGGCAAAAATCAATGAATATTGTAAATGCACAAACAGTAATATCTCCACATTGCACGGTGCAATTCTGAAATTTTTAGCTTTTTCCTGTTAATCCTAGCATGATAAAGAAGATTCAAAGAGAGTGAGATGCCAGCTCCTTTCATTCAGTCAGTAGCTTCAAACATTTCTGGTATATGAAAAACATGTTTTTCAATGGCAAAAATCAATGAATATTGTAAATGCACAAACAGTAATATCTCCACATTGCAAGGTGCAATTCTGAAATTTTTTGCTTTTTCCTGTTAATCCTAGCATGATAAAGAAGATTCAAAGAGAGTGAGATGCCAGCTCCTTTCATTCAGTCAGTAGCTTCAAACATTTCTGGTATATGAAAAACATGTTTTTCAATGGCAAAAATCAATGAATATTGTAAATGCACAAACAGTAATATCTCCACATTGCAAGGTGCAATTCTGAAATTTTTTGCTTTTTCCTGCTAATCCTAGCATGATAAAGAAGATTCAAAGAGAGTGAGATGCCAGCTCCTTTCATTCAGTCAGTAGCTTCAAACATTTCTGGTATATGAAAAACATGTTTTTCAATGGCAAAAATCAATGAATATTGTAAATGCACAAACAGTAATATCTCCACATTGCACGGTGCAATTCTGAAATTTTTAGCTTTTTCCTGTTAATCCTAGCATGATAAAGAAGATTCAAAGAGAGTGAGATGCCAGCTCCTTTCATTCAGTCAGTAGCTTCAAACATTTCTGGTATATGAAAAACATGTTTTTCAATGGCAAAAATCAATGAATATTGTAAATGCACAAACAGTAATATCTCCACATTGCACGGTGCAATTCTGAAATTTTTAGCTTTTTCCTGTTAATCCTAGCATGATAAAGAAGATTCAAAGAGAGTGAGATGCCAGCTCCTTTCATTCAGTCAGTAGCTTCAAACATTTCTGGTATATGAAAAACATGTTTTTCAATGGCAAAAATCAATGAATATTGTAAATGCACAAACAGTAATATCTCCACATTGCAAGGTGCAATTCTGAAATTTTTTGCTTTTTCCTGCTAATCCTAGCATGATAAAGAAGATTCAAAGAGAGATGCCAGCTCCTTTCATTCAGTCAGTAGCTTCAAACATTTCTGGTATATGAAAAACATGTTTTTCAATGGCAAAAATCAATGAATATTGTAAATGCACAAACAGTAATATCTCCACATTGCAAGGTGCAATTCTGAAATTTTTTGCTTTTTCCTGCTAATCCTAGCATGATAAAGAAGATTCAAAGAGAGTGAGATGCCAGCTCCTTTCATTCAGTCAGTAGCTTCAAACATTTCTGGTATATGAAAAACATGTTTTTCAATGGCAAAAATCAATGAATATTGTAAATGCACAAACAGTAATATCTCCACATTGCACGGTGCAATTCTGAAATTTTTAGCTTTTTCCTGTTAATCCTAGCATGATAAAGAAGATTCAAAGAGAGTGAGATGCCAGCTCCTTTCATTCAGTCAGTAGCTTCAAACATTTCTGGTATATGAAAAACATGTTTTTCAATGGCAAAAATCAATGAATATTGTAAATGCACAAACAGTAATATCTCCACATTGCAAGGTGCAATTCTGAAATTTTTTGCTTTTTCCTGTTAATCCTAGCATGATAAAGAAGATTCAAAGAGAGTGAGATGCCAGCTCCTTTCATTCAGTCAGTAGCTTCAAACATTTCTGGTATATGAAAAACATGTTTTTCAATGGCAAAAATCAATGAATATTGTAAATGCACAAACAGTAATATCTCCACATTGCAAGGTGCAATTCTGAAATTTTTTGCTTTTTCCTGCTAATCCTAGCATGATAAAGAAGATTCAAAGAGAGTGAGATGCCAGCTCCTTTCATTCAGTCAGTAGCTTCAAACATTTCTGGTATATGAAAAACATGTTTTTCAATGGCAAAAATCAATGAATATTGTAAATGCACAAACAGTAATATCTCCACATTGCAAGGTGCAATTCTGAAATTTTTTGCTTTTTCCTGCTAATCCTAGCATGATAAAGAAGATTCAAAGAGAGTGAGATGCCAGCTCCTTTCATTCAGTCAGTAGCTTCAAACATTTCTGGTATATGAAAAACATGTTTTTCAATGGCAAAAATCAATGAATATTGTAAATGCACAAACAGTAATATCTCCACATTGCAAGGTGCAATTCTGAAATTTTTTGCTTTTTCCTGCTAATCCTAGCATGATAAAGAAGATTCAAAGAGAGTGAGATGCCAGCTCCTTTCATTCAGTCAGTAGCTTCAAACATTTCTGGTATATGAAAAACATGTTTTTCAATGGCAAAAATCAATGAATATTGTAAATGCACAAACAGTAATATCTCCACATTGCACGGTGCAATTCTGAAATTTTTAGCTTTTTCCTGTTAATCCTAGCATGATAAAGAAGATTCAAAGAGAGTGAGATGCCAGCTCCTTTCATTCAGTCAGTAGCTTCAAACATTTCTGGTATATGAAAAACATGTTTTTCAATGGCAAAAATCAATGAATATTGTAAATGCACAAACAGTAATATCTCCACATTGCACGGTGCAATTCTGAAATTTTTAGCTTTTTCCTGTTAATCCTAGCATGATAAAGAAGATTCAAAGAGAGTGAGATGCCAGCTCCTTTCATTCAGTCAGTAGCTTCAAACATTTCTGGTATATGAAAAACATGTTTTTCAATGGCAAAAATCAATGAATATTGTAAATGCACAAACAGTAATATCTCCACATTGCATGGTGCAATTCTGAAATTTTTTGCTTTTTCCTGCTAATCCTAGCATGATAAAGATTCAAAGAGAGTGAGATGCCAGCTCCTTTCATTCAGTCAGTAGCTTCAAACATTTCTGGTATATGAAAAACATGTTTTTCAATGGCAAAAATCAATGAATATTGTAAATGCACAAACAGTAATATCTCCACATTGCAAGGTGCAATTCTGAAATTTTTTGCTTTTTCCTGTTAATCCTAGCATGATAAAGAAGATTCAAAGAGAGTGAGATGCCAGCTCCTTTCATTCAGTCAGTAGCTTCAAACATTTCTGGTATATGAAAAACATGTTTTTCAATGGCAAAAATCAATGAATATTGTAAATGCACAAACAGTAATATCTCCACATTGCAAGGTGCAATTCTGAAATTTTTTGCTTTTTCCTGCTAATCCTAGCATGATAAAGAAGATTCAAAGAGAGTGAGATGCCAGCTCCTTTCATTCAGTCAGTAGCTTCAAACATTTCTGGTATATGAAAAACATGTTTTTCAATGGCAAAAATCAATGAATATTGTAAATGCACAAACAGTAATATCTCCACATTGCACGGTGCAATTCTGAAATTTTTAGCTTTTTCCTGTTAATCCTAGCATGATAAAGAAGATTCAAAGAGAGTGAGATGCCAGCTCCTTTCATTCAGTCAGTAGCTTCAAACATTTCTGGTATATGAAAAACATGTTTTTCAATGGCAAAAATCAATGAATATTGTAAATGCACAAACAGTAATATCTCCACATTGCAAGGTGCAATTCTGAAATTTTTTGCTTTTTCCTGCTAATCCTAGCATGATAAAGAAGATTCAAAGAGAGTGAGATGCCAGCTCCTTTCATTCAGTCAGTAGCTTCAAACATTTCTGGTATATGAAAAACATGTTTTTCAATGGCAAAAATCAATGAATATTGTAAATGCACAAACAGTAATATCTCCACATTGCACGGTGCAATTCTGAAATTTTTAGCTTTTTCCTGTTAATCCTAGCATGATAAAGAAGATTCAAAGAGAGTGAGATGCCAGCTCCTTTCATTCAGTCAGTAGCTTCAAACATTTCTGGTATATGAAAAACATGTTTTTCAATGGCAAAAATCAATGAATATTGTAAATGCACAAACAGTAATATCTCCACATTGCAAGGTGCAATTCTGAAATTTTTTGCTTTTTCCTGTTAATCCTAGCATGATAAAGAAGATTCAAAGAGAGTGAGATGCCAGCTCCTTTCATTCAGTCAGTAGCTTCAAACATTTCTGGTATATGAAAAACATGTTTTTCAATGGCAAAAATCAATGAATATTGTAAATGCACAAACAGTAATATCTCCACATTGCAAGGTGCAATTCTGAAATTTTTTGCTTTTTCCTGCTAATCCTAGCATGATAAAGAAGATTCAAAGAGAGTGAGATGCCAGCTCCTTTCATTCAGTCAGTAGCTTCAAACATTTCTGGTATATGAAAAACATGTTTTTCAATGGCAAAAATCAATGAATATTGTAAATGCACAAACAGTAATATCTCCACATTGCACGGTGCAATTCTGAAATTTTTAGCTTTTTCCTGTTAATCCTAGCATGATAAAGAAGATTCAAAGAGAGTGAGATGCCAGCTCCTTTCATTCAGTCAGTAGCTTCAAACATTTCTGGTATATGAAAAACATGTTTTTCAATGGCAAAAATCAATGAATATTGTAAATGCACAAACAGTAATATCTCCACATTGCAAGGTGCAATTCTGAAATTTTTTGCTTTTTCCTGCTAATCCTAGCATGATAAAGAAGATTCAAAGAGAGTGAGAGGCCAGCTCCTTTCATTCAGTCAGTAGCTTCAAACATTTCTGGTATATGAAAAACATGTTTTTCAATGGCAAAAATCAATGAATATTGTAAATGCACAAACAGTAATATCTCCACATTGCACGGTGCAATTCTGAAATTTTTAGCTTTTTCCTGTTAATCCTAGCATGATAAAGAAGATTCAAAGAGAGTGAGATGCCAGCTCCTTTCATTCAGTCAGTAGCTTCAAACATTTCTGGTATATGAAAAACATGTTTTTCAATGGCAAAAATCAATGAATATTGTAAATGCACAAACAGTAATATCTCCACATTGCAAGGTGCAATTCTGAAATTTTTTGCTTTTTCCTGCTAATCCTAGCATGATAAAGAAGATTCAAAGAGAGTGAGATGCCAGCTCCTTTCATTCAGTCAGTAGCTTCAAACATTTCTGGTATATGAAAAACATGTTTTTCAATGGCAAAAATCAATGAATATTGTAAATGCACAAACAGTAATATCTCCACATTGCACGGTGCAATTCTGAAATTTTTAGCTTTTTCCTGTTAATCCTAGCATGATAAAGAAGATTCAAAGAGAGTGAGATGCCAGCTCCTTTCATTCAGTCAGTAGCTTCAAACATTTCTGGTATATGAAAAACATGTTTTTCAATGGCAAAAATCAATGAATATTGTAAATGCACAAACAGTAATATCTCCACATTGCAAGGTGCAATTCTGAAATTTTTTGCTTTTTCCTGTTAATCCTAGCATGATAAAGAAGATTCAAAGAGAGTGAGATGCCAGCTCCTTTCATTCAGTCAGTAGCTTCAAACATTTCTGGTATATGAAAAACATGTTTTTCAATGGCAAAAATCAATGAATATTGTAAATGCACAAACAGTAATATCTCCACATTGCAAGGTGCAATTCTGAAATTTTTTGCTTTTTCCTGCTAATCCTAGCATGATAAAGAAGATTCAAAGAGAGTGAGATGCCAGCTCCTTTCATTCAGTCAGTAGCTTCAAACATTTCTGGTATATGAAAAACATGTTTTTCAATGGCAAAAATCAATGAATATTGTAAATGCACAAACAGTAATATCTCCACATTGCACGGTGCAATTCTGAAATTTTTAGCTTTTTCCTGTTAATCCTAGCATGATAAAGAAGATTCAAAGAGAGTGAGATGCCAGCTCCTTTCATTCAGTCAGTAGCTTCAAACATTTCTGGTATATGAAAAACATGTTTTTCAATGGCAAAAATCAATGAATATTGTAAATGCACAAACAGTAATATCTCCACATTGCACGGTGCAATTCTGAAATTTTTAGCTTTTTCCTGTTAATCCTAGCATGATAAAGAAGATTCAAAGAGAGTGAGATGCCAGCTCCTTTCATTCAGTCAGTAGCTTCAAACATTTCTGGTATATGAAAAACATGTTTTTCAATGGCAAAAATCAATGAATATTGTAAATGCACAAACAGTAATATCTCCACATTGCAAGGTGCAATTCTGAAATTTTTTGCTTTTTCCTGCTAATCCTAGCATGATAAAGAAGATTCAAAGAGAGATGCCAGCTCCTTTCATTCAGTCAGTAGCTTCAAACATTTCTGGTATATGAAAAACATGTTTTTCAATGGCAAAAATCAATGAATATTGTAAATGCACAAACAGTAATATCTCCACATTGCAAGGTGCAATTCTGAAATTTTTTGCTTTTTCCTGTTAATCCTAGCATGATAAAGAAGATTCAAAGAGAGTGAGATGCCAGCTCCTTTCATTCAGTCAGTAGCTTCAAACATTTCTGGTATATGAAAAACATGTTTTTCAATGGCAAAAATCAATGAATATTGTAAATGCACAAACAGTAATATCTCCACATTGCAAGGTGCAATTCTGAAATTTTTTGCTTTTTCCTGCTAATCCTAGCATGATAAAGAAGATTCAAAGAGAGTGAGATGCCAGCTCCTTTCATTCAGTCAGTAGCTTCAAACATTTCTGGTATATGAAAAACATGTTTTTCAATGGCAAAAATCAATGAATATTGTAAATGCACAAACAGTAATATCTCCACATTGCACGGTGCAATTCTGAAATTTTTAGCTTTTTCCTGTTAATCCTAGCATGATAAAGAAGATTCAAAGAGAGTGAGATGCCAGCTCCTTTCATTCAGTCAGTAGCTTCAAACATTTCTGGTATATGAAAAACATGTTTTTCAATGGCAAAAATCAATGAATATTGTAAATGCACAAACAGTAATATCTCCACATTGCAAGGTGCAATTCTGAAATTTTTTGCTTTTTCCTGCTAATCCTAGCATGATAAAGAAGATTCAAAGAGAGTGAGATGCCAGCTCCTTTCATTCAGTCAGTAGCTTCAAACATTTCTGGTATATGAAAAACATGTTTTTCAATGGCAAAAATCAATGAATATTGTAAATGCACAAACAGTAATATCTCCACATTGCACGGTGCAATTCTGAAATTTTTAGCTTTTTCCTGTTAATCCTAGCATGATAAAGAAGATTCAAAGAGAGTGAGATGCCAGCTCCTTTCATTCAGTCAGTAGCTTCAAACATTTCTGGTATATGAAAAACATGTTTTTCAATGGCAAAAATCAATGAATATTGTAAATGCACAAACAGTAATATCTCCACATTGCAAGGTGCAATTCTGAAATTTTTTGCTTTTTCCTGTTAATCCTAGCATGATAAAGAAGATTCAAAGAGAGTGAGATGCCAGCTCCTTTCATTCAGTCAGTAGCTTCAAACATTTCTGGTATATGAAAAACATGTTTTTCAATGGCAAAAATCAATGAATATTGTAAATGCACAAACAGTAATATCTCCACATTGCAAGGTGCAATTCTGAAATTTTTTGCTTTTTCCTGCTAATCCTAGCATGATAAAGAAGATTCAAAGAGAGTGAGATGCCAGCTCCTTTCATTCAGTCAGTAGCTTCAAACATTTCTGGTATATGAAAAACATGTTTTTCAATGGCAAAAATCAATGAATATTGTAAATGCACAAACAGTAATATCTCCACATTGCACGGTGCAATTCTGAAATTTTTAGCTTTTTCCTGTTAATCCTAGCATGATAAAGAAGATTCAAAGAGAGTGAGATGCCAGCTCCTTTCATTCAGTCAGTAGCTTCAAACATTTCTGGTATATGAAAAACATGTTTTTCAATGGCAAAAATCAATGAATATTGTAAATGCACAAACAGTAATATCTCCACATTGCAAGGTGCAATTCTGAAATTTTTTGCTTTTTCCTGCTAATCCTAGCATGATAAAGAAGATTCAAAGAGAGTGAGAGGCCAGCTCCTTTCATTCAGTCAGTAGCTTCAAACATTTCTGGTATATGAAAAACATGTTTTTCAATGGCAAAAATCAATGAATATTGTAAATGCACAAACAGTAATATCTCCACATTGCACGGTGCAATTCTGAAATTTTTAGCTTTTTCCTGTTAATCCTAGCATGATAAAGAAGATTCAAAGAGAGTGAGATGCCAGCTCCTTTCATTCAGTCAGTAGCTTCAAACATTTCTGGTATATGAAAAACATGTTTTTCAATGGCAAAAATCAATGAATATTGTAAATGCACAAACAGTAATATCTCCACATTGCAAGGTGCAATTCTGAAATTTTTTGCTTTTTCCTGCTAATCCTAGCATGATAAAGAAGATTCAAAGAGAGTGAGATGCCAGCTCCTTTCATTCAGTCAGTAGCTTCAAACATTTCTGGTATATGAAAAACATGTTTTTCAATGGCAAAAATCAATGAATATTGTAAATGCACAAACAGTAATATCTCCACATTGCACGGTGCAATTCTGAAATTTTTAGCTTTTTCCTGTTAATCCTAGCATGATAAAGAAGATTCAAAGAGAGTGAGATGCCAGCTCCTTTCATTCAGTCAGTAGCTTCAAACATTTCTGGTATATGAAAAACATGTTTTTCAATGGCAAAAATCAATGAATATTGTAAATGCACAAACAGTAATATCTCCACATTGCAAGGTGCAATTCTGAAATTTTTTGCTTTTTCCTGTTAATCCTTGCATGATAAAGAAGATTCAAAGAGAGTGAGATGCCAGCTCCTTTCATTCAGTCAGTAGCTTCAAACATTTCTGGTATATGAAAAACATGTTTTTCAATGGCAAAAATCAATGAATATTGTAAATGCACAAACAGTAATATCTCCACATTGCAAGGTGCAATTCTGAAATTTTTTGCTTTTTCCTGCTAATCCTAGCATGATAAAGAAGATTCAAAGAGAGTGAGATGCCAGCTCCTTTCATTCAGTCAGTAGCTTCAAACATTTCTGGTATATGAAAAACATGTTTTTCAATGGCAAAAATCAATGAATATTGTAAATGCACAAACAGTAATATCTCCACATTGCACGGTGCAATTCTGAAATTTTTAGCTTTTTCCTGTTAATCCTAGCATGATAAAGAAGATTCAAAGAGAGTGAGATGCCAGCTCCTTTCATTCAGTCAGTAGCTTCAAACATTTCTGGTATATGAAAAACATGTTTTTCAATGGAAAAATCAATGAATATTGTAAATGCACAAACAGTAATATCTCCACATTGCAAGGTGCAATTCTGAAATTTTTTGCTTTTTCCTGCTAATCCTAGCATGATAAAGAAGATTCAAAGAGAGTGAGATGCCAGCTCCTTTCATTCAGTCAGTAGCTTCAAACATTTCTGGTATATGAAAAACATGTTTTTCAATGGCAAAAATCAATGAATATTGTAAATGCACAAACAGTAATATCTCCACATTGCACGGTGCAATTCTGAAATTTTTAGCTTTTTCCTGTTAATCCTAGCATGATAAAGAAGATTCAAAGAGAGTGAGATGCCAGCTCCTTTCATTCAGTCTGTAGCTTCAAACATTTCTGGTATATGAAAAACATGTTTTTCAATGGCAAAAATCAATGAATATTGTAAATGCACAAACAGTAATATCTCCACATTGCAAGGTGCAATTCTGAAATTTTTTGCTTTTTCCTGTTAATCCTAGCATGATAAAGAAGATTCAAAGAGAGTGAGATGCCAGCTCCTTTCATTCAGTCAGTAGCTTCAAACATTTCTGGTATATGAAAAACATGTTTTTCAATGGCAAAAATCAATGAATATTGTAAATGCACAAACAGTAATATCTCCACATTGCAAGGTGCAATTCTGAAATTTTTTGCTTTTTCCTGCTAATCCTAGCATGATAAAGAAGATTCAAAGAGAGTGAGATGCCAGCTCCTTTCATTCAGTCAGTAGCTTCAAACATTTCTGGTATATGAAAAACATGTTTTTCAATGGCAAAAATCAATGAATATTGTAAATGCACAAACAGTAATATCTCCACATTGCACGGTGCAATTCTGAAATTTTTAGCTTTTTCCTGTTAATCCTAGCATGATAAAGAAGATTCAAAGAGAGTGAGATGCCAGCTCCTTTCATTCAGTCAGTAGCTTCAAACATTTCTGGTATATGAAAAACATGTTTTTCAATGGCAAAAATCAATGAATATTGTAAATGCACAAACAGTAATATCTCCACATTGCAAGGTGCAATTCTGAAATTTTTTGCTTTTTCCTGCTAATCCTAGCATGATAAAGAAGATTCAAAGAGAGTGAGATGCCAGCTCCTTTCATTCAGTCAGTAGCTTCAAACATTTCTGGTATATGAAAAACATGTTTTTCAATGGCAAAAATCAATGAATATTGTAAATGCACAAACAGTAATATCTCCACATTGCACGGTGCAATTCTGAAATTTTTAGCTTTTTCCTGTTAATCCTAGCATGATAAAGAAGATTCAAAGAGAGTGAGATGCCAGCTCCTTTCATTCAGTCAGTAGCTTCAAACATTTCTGGTATATGAAAAACATGTTTTTCAATGGCAAAAATCAATGAATATTGTAAATGCACAAACAGTAATATCTCCACATTGCACGGTGCAATTCTGAAATTTTTAGCTTTTTCCTGTTAATCCTAGCATGATAAAGAAGATTCAAAGAGAGTGAGATGCCAGCTCCTTTCATTCAGTCAGTAGCTTCAAACATTTCTGGTATATGAAAAACATGTTTTTCAATGGCAAAAATCAATGAATATTGTAAATGCACAAACAGTAATATCTCCACATTGCAAGGTGCAATTCTGAAATTTTTTGCTTTTTCCTGCTAATCCTAGCATGATAAAGAAGATTCAAAGAGAGTGAGATGCCAGCTCCTTTCATTCAGTCAGTAGCTTCAAACATTTCTGGTATATGAAAAACATGTTTTTCAATGGCAAAAATCAATGAATATTGTAAATGCACAAACAGTAATATCTCCACATTGCACGGTGCAATTCTGAAATTTTTAGCTTTTTCCTGTTAATCCTAGCATGATAAAGAAGATTCAAAGAGAGTGAGATGCCAGCTCCTTTCATTCAGTCAGTAGCTTCAAACATTTCTGGTATATGAAAAACATGTTTTTCAATGGCAAAAATCAATGAATATTGTAAATGCACAAACAGTAATATCTCCACATTGCAAGGTGCAATTCTGAAATTTTTTGCTTTTTCCTGTTAATCCTAGCATGATAAAGAAGATTCAAAGAGAGTGAGATGCCAGCTCCTTTCATTCAGTCAGTAGCTTCAAACATTTCTGGTATATGAAAAACATGTTTTTCAATGGCAAAAATCAATGAATATTGTAAATGCACAAACAGTAATATCTCCCACATTGCAAGGTGCA
>NW_027369354.1:0-43219 GCF_046119375.1 Phyllobates terribilis
TATTCATTGATTTTTGCCATTGAAAAACATGTTTTTCATATACCAGAAATGTTTGAAGCTACTGACTGAATGAAAGGAGCTGGCATCTCACTCTCTTTGAATCTTCTTTATCATGCTAGGATTAACAGGAAAAAGCTAAAAATTTCAGAATTGCACCGTGCAATGTGAGATATTACTGTTTGTGCATTTACAATATTCATTGATTTTTGCCATTGAAAAACATGTTTTTCATATACCAGAAATGTTTGAAGCTACTGACTGAATGAAAGGAGCTGCATCTCACTCTCTTTGAATCTTCTTTATCATGCTAGGATTAGCAGGAAAAAGCAACAAATTTCAGAATTGCACCGTGCAATGTGGAGATATTACTGTTTGTGCATTTACAATATTCATTGATTTTTGCCATTGAAAAACATGTTTTTCATATACCAGAAATGTTTGAAGCTACTGACTGAATGACAGGAGCTGGCATCTCACTCTCTTTGAATCTTCTTTATCATGCTAGGATTAGCAGGAAAAAGCAAAAAATTTCAGAATTGCACCTTGCAATGTGGAGATATTACTGTTTGTGCATTTACAATATTCATTGATTTTTGCCATTGAAAAACATGTTTTTCATATACCAGAAATGTTTGAAGCTACTGACTGAATGAAAGGAGCTGGCATCTCACTCTCTTTGAATCTTCTTTATCATGCTAGGATTAACAGGAAAAAGCAAAAAATTTCAGAATTGCACCTTGCAATGTGGAGATATTACTGTTTGTGCATTTACAATATTCATTGATTTTTGCCATTGAAAAACATGTTTTTCATATACCAGAAATGTTTGAAGCTACTGACTGAATGAAAGGAGCTGGCATCTCACTCTCTTTGAATCTTCTTTATCATGCTAGGATTAACAGGAAAAAGCTAAAAATTTCAGAATTGCACCGTGCAATGTGGAGATATTACTGTTTGTGCATTTACAATATTCATTGATTTTTGCCATTGAAAAACATGTTTTTCATATACCAGAAATGTTTGAAGCTACTGACTGAATGAAAGGAGCTGGCATCTCACTCTCTTTGAATCTTCTTTATCATGCTAGGATTAGCAGGAAAAAGCAAAAAATTTCAGAATTGCACCTTGCAATGTGGAGATATTACTGTTTGTGCATTTACAATATTCATTGATTTTTGCCATTGAAAAACATGTTTTTCATATACCAGAAATGTTTGAAGCTACTGACTGAATGAAAGGAGCTGGCATCTCACTCTCTTTGAATCTTCTTTATCATGCTAGGATTAGCAGGAAAAAGCAAAAAATTTCAGAATTGCACCTTGCAATGTGGAGATATTACTGTTTGTGCATTTACAATATTCATTGATTTTTGCCATTGAAAAACATGTTTTTCATATACCAGAAATGTTTGAAGCTACTGACTGAATGAAAGGAGCTGGCATCTCACTCTCTTTGAATCTTCTTTATCATGCTAGGATTAGCAGGAAAAAGCAAAAAATTTCAGAATTGCACCTTGCAATGTGGAGATATTACTGTTTGTGCATTTACAATATTCATTGATTTTTGCCATTGAAAAACATGTTTTTCATATACCAGAAATGTTTGAAGCTACTGACTGAATGAAAGGAGCTGGCATCTCACTCTCTTTGAATCTTCTTTATCATGCTAGGATTAACAGGAAAAAGCAAAAATTTCAGAATTGCACCTTGCAATGTGGAGATATTACTGTTTGTGCATTTACAATATTCATTGATTTTTGCCATTGAAAAACATGTTTTTCATATACCAGAAATGTTTGAAGCTACTGACTGAATGAAAGGAGCTGGCATCTCACTCTCTTTGAATCTTCTTTATCATGCTAGGATTAACAGGAAAAAGCTAAAAATTTCAGAATTGCACCGTGCAATGTGGAGATATTACTGTTTGTGCATTTACAATATTCATTGATTTTTGCCATTGAAAAACATGTTTTTCATATACCAGAAATGTTTGAAGCTACTGACTGAATGAAAGGAGCTGGCATCTCACTCTCTTTGAATCTTCTTTATCATGCTAGAATCAGCAGGGAAAAAGCAAAAAATTTCAGAATTGCACCTTGCAATGTGGAGATATTACTGTTTGTGCATTTACAATATTCATTGATTTTTGCCATTGAAAAACATGTTTTTCATATACCAGAAATGTTTGAAGCTACTGACTGAATGAAAGGAGCTGGCATCTCACTCTCTTTGAATCTTCTTTATCATGCTAGGATTAACAGGAAAAAGCTAAAAATTTCAGAATTGCACCGTGCAATGTGGAGATATTACTGTTTGTGCATTTACAATATTCATTGATTTTTGCCATTGAAAAACATGTTTTTCATATACCAGAAATGTTTGAAGCTACTGACTGAATGAAAGGAGCTGGCATCTCACTCTCTTTGAATCTTCTTTATCATGCTAGGATTAGCAGGAAAAAGCAAAAAATTTCAGAATTGCACCTTGCAATGTGGAGATATTACTGTTTGTGCATTTACAATATTCATTGATTTTTGCCATTGAAAAACATGTTTTTCATATACCAGAAATGTTTGAAGCTACTGACTGAATGAAAGGAGCTGGCATCTCACTCTCTTTGAATCTTCTTTATCATGCTAGGATTAACAGGAAAAAGCAAAAAATTTCAGAATTGCACCTTGCAATGTGGAGATATTACTGTTTGTGCATTTACAATATTCATTGATTTTTGCCATTGAAAAACATGTTTTTCATATACCAGAAATGTTTGAAGCTACTGACTGAATGAAAGGAGCTGGCATCTCACTCTCTTTGAAACTTCTTTATCATGCTAGGATTAACAGGAAAAAGCTAAAAATTTCAGAATTGCACCGTGCAATGTGGAGATATTACTGTTTGTGCATTTACAATATTCATTGATTTTTGCCATTGAAAAACATGTTTTTCATATACCAGAAATGTTTGAAGCTACTGACTGAATGAAAGGAGCTGGCATCTCACTCTCTTTGAATCTTCTTTATCATGCTAGGATTAGCAGGAAAAAGCAAAAAATTTCAGAATTGCACCTTGCAATGTGGAGATATTACTGTTTGTGCATTTACAATATTCATTGATTTTTGCCATTGAAAAACATGTTTTTCATATACCAGAAATGTTTGAAGCTACTGACTGAATGAAAGGAGCTGGCATCTCACTCTCTTTGAATCTTCTTTATCATGCTAGGATTAACAGGAAAAAGCTAAAAATTTCAGAATTGCACCGTGCAATGTGGAGATATTACTGTTTGTGCATTTACAATATTCATTGATTTTTGCCATTGAAAAACATGTTTTTCATATACCAGAAATGTTTGAAGCTACTGACTGAATGAAAGGAGCTGGCATCTCACTCTCTTTGAATCTTCTTTATCATGCTAGGATTAACAGGAAAAAGCAAAAAATTTCAGAATTGCACCTTGCAATGTGGAGATATTACTGTTTGTGCATTTACAATATTCATTGATTTTTGCCATTGAAAAACATGTTTTTCATATACCAGAAATGTTTGAAGCTACTGACTGAATGAAAGGAGCTGGCATCTCACTCTCTTTGAAACTTCTTTATCATGCTAGGATTAACAGGAAAAAGCTAAAAATTTCAGAATTGCACCGTGCAATGTGGAGATATTACTGTTTGTGCATTTACAATATTCATTGATTTTTGCCATTGAAAAACATGTTTTTCATATACCAGAAATGTTTGAAGCTACTGACTGAATGAAAGGAGCTGGCATCTCACTCTCTTTGAATCTTCTTTATCATGCTAGGATTAACAGGAAAAAGCAAAAAATTTCAGAATTGCACCTTGCAATGTGGAGATATTACTGTTTGTGCATTTACAATATTCATTGATTTTTGCCATTGAAAAACATGTTTTTCATATACCAGAAATGTTTGAAGCTACTGACTGAATGAAAGGAGCTGGCATCTCACTCTCTTTGAATCTTCTTTATCATGCTAGGATTAACAGGAAAAAGCTAAAAATTTCAGAATTGCACCGTGCAATGTGGAGATATTACTGTTTGTGCATTTACAATATTCATTGATTTTTGCCATTGAAAAACATGTTTTTCATATACCAGAAATGTTTGAAGCTACTGACTGAATGAAAGGAGCTGGCATCTCACTCTCTTTGAATCTTCTTTATCATGCTAGAATCAGCAGGAAAAAGCAAAAAATTTCAGAATTGCACCTTGCAATGTGGAGATATTACTGTTTGTGCATTTACAATATTCATTGATTTTTGCCATTGAAAAACATGTTTTTCATATACCAGAAATGTTTGAAGCTACTGACTGAATGAAAGGAGCTGGCATCTCACTCTCTTTGAATCTTCTTTATCATGCTAGGATTAACAGGAAAAAGCTAAAAATTTCAGAATTGCACCGTGCAATGTGGAGATATTACTGTTTGTGCATTTACAATATTCATTGATTTTTGCCATTGAAAAACATGTTTTTCATATACCAGAAATGTTTGAAGCTACTGACTGAATGAAAGGAGCTGGCATCTCACTCTCTTTGAATCTTCTTTATCATGCTAGGATTAGCAGGAAAAAGCAAAAAATTTCAGAATTGCACCTTGCAATGTGGAGATATTACTGTTTGTGCATTTACAATATTCATTGATTTTTGCCATTGAAAAACATGTTTTTCATATACCAGAAATGTTTGAAGCTACTGACTGAATGAAAGGAGCTGGCATCTCACTCTCTTTGAATCTTCTTTATCATGCTAGGATTAACAGGAAAAAGCTAAAAATTTCAGAATTGCACCGTGCAATGTGGAGATATTACTGTTTGTGCATTTACAATATTCATTGATTTTTGCCATTGAAAAACATGTTTTTCATATACCAGAAATGTTTGAAGCTACTGACTGAATGAAAGGAGCTGGCATCTCACTCTCTTTGAATCTTCTTTATCATGCTAGGATTAGCAGGAAAAAGCAACAAATTTCAGAATTGCACCGTGCAATGTGGAGATATTACTGTTTGTGCATTTACAATATTCATTGATTTTTGCCATTGAAAAACATGTTTTTCATATACCAGAAATGTTTGAAGCTACTGACTGAATGAAAGGAGCTGGCATCTCACTCTCTTTGAATCTTCTTTATCATGCTAGGATTAGCAGGAAAAAGCAAAAAATTTCAGAATTGCACCTTGCAATGTGGAGATATTACTGTTTGTGCATTTACAATATTCATTGATTTTTGCCATTGAAAAACATGTTTTTCATATACCAGAAATGTTTGAAGCTACTGACTGAATGAAAGGAGCTGGCATCTCACTCTCTTTGAATCTTCTTTATCATGCTAGGATTAACAGGAAAAAGCAAAAAATTTCAGAATTGCACCTTGCAATGTGGAGATATTACTGTTTGTGCATTTACAATATTCATTGATTTTTGCCATTGAAAAACATGTTTTTCATATACCAGAAATGTTTGAAGCTACTGACTGAATGAAAGGAGCTGGCATCTCACTCTCTTTGAATCTTCTTTATCATGCTAGGATTAACAGGAAAAAGCTAAAAATTTCAGAATTGCACCGTGCAATGTGGAGATATTACTGTTTGTGCATTTACAATATTCATTGATTTTTGCCATTGAAAAACATGTTTTTCATATACCAGAAATGTTTGAAGCTACTGACTGAATGAAAGGAGCTGGCATCTCACTCTCTTTGAATCTTCTTTATCATGCTAGGATTAGCAGGAAAAAGCAAAAAATTTCAGAATTGCACCTTGCAATGTGGAGATATTACTGTTTGTGCATTTACAATATTCATTGATTTTTGCCATTGAAAAACATGTTTTTCATATACCAGAAATGTTTGAAGCTACTGACTGAATGAAAGGAGCTGGCATCTCACTCTCTTTGAATCTTCTTTATCATGCTAGGATTAGCAGGAAAAAGCAAAAAATTTCAGAATTGCACCTTGCAATGTGGAGATATTACTGTTTGTGCATTTACAATATTCATTGATTTTTGCCATTGAAAAACATGTTTTTCATATACCAGAAATATTTGAAGCTACTGACTGAATGAAAGGAGCTGGCATCTCACTCTCTTTGAATCTTCTTTATCATGCTAGGATTAGCAGGAAAAAGCAAAAAATTTCAGAATTGCACCTTGCAATGTGGAGATATTACTGTTTGTGCATTTACAATATTCATTGATTTTTGCCATTGAAAAACATGTTTTTCATATACCAGAAATGTTTGAAGCTACTGACTGAATGAAAGGAGCTGGCATCTCACTCTCTTTGAATCTTCTTTATCATGCTAGGATTAACAGGAAAAAGCAAAAAATTTCAGAATTGCACCTTGCAATGTGGAGATATTACTGTTTGTGCATTTACAATATTCATTGATTTTTGCCATTGAAAAACATGTTTTTCATATACCAGAAATGTTTGAAGCTACTGACTGAATGAAAGGAGCTGGCATCTCACTCTCTTTGAATCTTCTTTATCATGCTAGGATTAACAGGAAAAAGCTAAAAATTTCAGAATTGCACCGTGCAATGTGGAGATATTACTGTTTGTGCATTTACAATATTCATTGATTTTTGCCATTGAAAAACATGTTTTTCATATACCAGAAATGTTTGAAGCTACTGACTGAATGAAAGGAGCTGGCATCTCACTCTCTTTGAATCTTCTTTATCATGCTAGAATCAGCAGGAAAAAGCAAAAAATTTCAGAATTGCACCTTGCAATGTGGAGATATTACTGTTTGTGCATTTACAATATTCATTGATTTTTGCCATTGAAAAACATGTTTTTCATATACCAGAAATGTTTGAAGCTACTGACTGAATGAAAGGAGCTGGCATCTCACTCTCTTTGAATCTTCTTTATCATGCTAGGATTAACAGGAAAAAGCTAAAAATTTCAGAATTGCACCGTGCAATGTGGAGATATTACTGTTTGTGCATTTACAATATTCATTGATTTTTGCCATTGAAAAACATGTTTTTCATATACCAGAAATGTTTGAAGCTACTGACTGAATGAAAGGAGCTGGCATCTCACTCTCTTTGAATCTTCTTTATCATGCTAGGATTAGCAGGAAAAAGCAAAAAATTTCAGAATTGCACCTTGCAATGTGGAGATATTACTGTTTGTGCATTTACAATATTCATTGATTTTTGCCATTGAAAAACATGTTTTTCATATACCAGAAATGTTTGAAGCTACTGACTGAATGAAAGGAGCTGGCATCTCACTCTCTTTGAATCTTCTTTATCATGCTAGGATTAACAGGAAAAAGCAAAAAATTTCAGAATTGCACCTTGCAATGTGGAGATATTACTGTTTGTGCATTTACAATATTCATTGATTTTTGCCATTGAAAAACATGTTTTTCATATACCAGAAATGTTTGAAGCTACTGACTGAATGAAAGGAGCTGGCATCTCACTCTCTTTGAAACTTCTTTATCATGCTAGGATTAACAGGAAAAAGCTAAAAATTTCAGAATTGCACCGTGCAATGTGGAGATATTACTGTTTGTGCATTTACAATATTCATTGATTTTTGCCATTGAAAAACATGTTTTTCATATACCAGAAATGTTTGAAGCTACTGACTGAATGAAAGGAGCTGGCATCTCACTCTCTTTGAATCTTCTTTATCATGCTAGGATTAGCAGGAAAAAGCAAAAAATTTCAGAATTGCACCTTGCAATGTGGAGATATTACTGTTTGTGCATTTACAATATTCATTGATTTTTGCCATTGAAAAACATGTTTTTCATATACCAGAAATGTTTGAAGCTACTGACTGAATGAAAGGAGCTGGCATCTCACTCTCTTTGAATCTTCTTTATCATGCTAGGATTAACAGGAAAAAGCTAAAAATTTCAGAATTGCACCGTGCAATGTGGAGATATTACTGTTTGTGCATTTACAATATTCATTGATTTTTGCCATTGAAAAACATGTTTTTCATATACCAGAAATGTTTGAAGCTACTGACTGAATGAAAGGAGCTGGCATCTCACTCTCTTTGAATCTTCTTTATCATGCTAGGATTAACAGGAAAAAGCAAAAAATTTCAGAATTGCACCTTGCAATGTGGAGATATTACTGTTTGTGCATTTACAATATTCATTGATTTTTGCCATTGAAAAACATGTTTTTCATATACCAGAAATGTTTGAAGCTACTGACTGAATGAAAGGAGCTGGCATCTCACTCTCTTTGAAACTTCTTTATCATGCTAGGATTAACAGGAAAAAGCTAAAAATTTCAGAATTGCACCGTGCAATGTGGAGATATTACTGTTTGTGCATTTACAATATTCATTGATTTTTGCCATTGAAAAACATGTTTTTCATATACCAGAAATGTTTGAAGCTACTGACTGAATGAAAGGAGCTGGCATCTCACTCTCTTTGAATCTTCTTTATCATGCTAGGATTAGCAGGAAAAAGCAAAAAATTTCAGAATTGCACCTTGCAATGTGGAGATATTACTGTTTGTGCATTTACAATATTCATTGATTTTTGCCATTGAAAAACATGTTTTTCATATACCAGAAATGTTTGAAGCTACTGACTGAATGAAAGGAGCTGGCATCTCACTCTCTTTGAATCTTCTTTATCATGCTAGGATTAACAGGAAAAAGCTAAAAATTTCAGAATTGCACCGTGCAATGTGGAGATATTACTGTTTGTGCATTTACAATATTCATTGATTTTTGCCATTGAAAAACATGTTTTTCATATACCAGAAATGTTTGAAGCTACTGACTGAATGAAAGGAGCTGGCATCTCACTCTCTTTGAATCTTCTTTATCATGCTAGGATTAGCAGGAAAAAGCAAAAAATTTCAGAATTGCACCTTGCAATGTGGAGATATTACTGTTTGTGCATTTACAATATTCATTGATTTTTGCCATTGAAAAACATGTTTTTCATATACCAGAAATGTTTGAAGCTACTGACTGAATGAAAGGAGCTGGCATCTCACTCTCTTTGAATCTTCTTTATCATGCTAGGATTAACAGGAAAAAGGTAAAAATTTCAGAATTGCACCGTGCAATGTGGAGATATTACTGTTTGTGCATTTACAATATTCATTGATTTTTGCCATTGAAAAACATGTTTTTCATATACCAGAAATGTTTGAAGCTACTGACTGAATGAAAGGAGCTGGCATCTCACTCTCTTTGAATCTTCTTTATCATGCTAGGATTAGCAGGAAAAAGCAAAAAATTTCAGAATTGCACCTTGCAATGTGGAGATATTACTGTTTGTGCATTTACAATATTCATTGATTTTTGCCATTGAAAAACATGTTTTTCATATACCAGAAATGTTTGAAGCTACTGACTGAATGAAAGGAGCTGGCATCTCACTCTCTTTGAATCTTCTTTATCATGCTAGGATTAACAGGAAAAAGCAAAAAATTTCAGAATTGCACCTTGCAATGTGGAGATATTACTGTTTGTGCATTTACAATATTCATTGATTTTTGCCATTGAAAAACATGTTTTTCATATACCAGAAATGTTTGAAGCTACTGACTGAATGAAAGGAGCTGGCATCTCACTCTCTTTGAATCTTCTTTATCATGCTAGGATTAACAGGAAAAAGCTAAAAATTTCAGAATTGCACCGTGCAATGTGGAGATATTACTGTTTGTGCATTTACAATATTCATTGATTTTTGCCATTGAAAAACATGTTTTTCATATACCAGAAATGTTTGAAGCTACTGACTGAATGAAAGGAGCTGGCATCTCACTCTCTTTGAATCTTCTTTATCATGCTAGGATTAGCAGGAAAAAGCAAAAAATTTCAGAATTGCACCTTGCAATGTGGAGATATTACTGTTTGTGCATTTACAATATTCATTGATTTTTGCCATTGAAAAACATGTTTTTCATATACCAGAAATGTTTGAAGCTACTGACTGAATGAAAGGAGCTGGCATCTCACTCTCTTTGAATCTTCTTTATCATGCTAGGATTAACAGGAAAAAGCTAAAAATTTCAGAATTGCACCGTGCAATGTGGAGATATTACTGTTTGTGCATTTACAATATTCATTGATTTTTGCCATTGAAAAACATGTTTTTCATATACCAGAAATGTTTGAAGCTACTGACTGAATGAAAGGAGCTGGCATCTCACTCTCTTTGAATCTTCTTTATCATGCTAGGATTAGCAGGAAAAAGCAAAAAATTTCAGAATTGCACCTTGCAATGTGGAGATATTACTGTTTGTGCATTTACAATATTCATTGATTTTTGCCATTGAAAAACATGTTTTTCATATACCAGAAATGTTTGAAGCTACTGACTGAATGAAAGGAGCTGGCATCTCACTCTCTTTGAATCTTCTTTATCATGCTAGGATTAACAGGAAAAAGCAAAAAATTTCAGAATTGCACCTTGCAATGTGGAGATATTACTGTTTGTGCATTTACAATATTCATTGATTTTTGCCATTGAAAAACATGTTTTTCATATACCAGAAATGTTTGAAGCTACTGACTGAATGAAAGGAGCTGGCATCTCACTCTCTTTGAATCTTCTTTATCATGCTAGGATTAACAGGAAAAAGCTAAAAATTTCAGAATTGCACCGTGCAATGTGGAGATATTACTGTTTGTGCATTTACAATATTCATTGATTTTTGCCATTGAAAAACATGTTTTTCATATACCAGAAATGTTTGAAGCTACTGACTGAATGAAAGGAGCTGGCATCTCACTCTCTTTGAATCTTCTTTATCATGCTAGGATTAGCAGGAAAAAGCAAAAAATTTCAGAATTGCACCTTGCAATGTGGAGATATTACTGTTTGTGCATTTACAATATTCATTGATTTTTGCCATTGAAAAACATGTTTTTCATATACCAGAAATGTTTGAAGCTACTGACTGAATGAAAGGAGCTGGCATCTCACTCTCTTTGAATCTTCTTTATCATGCTAGGATTAACAGGAAAAAGCTAAAAATTTCAGAATTGCACCGTGCAATGTGGAGATATTACTGTTTGTGCATTTACAATATTCATTGATTTTTGCCATTGAAAAACATGTTTTTCATTTACCAGAAATGTTTGAAGCTTCTGACTGAATGAAAGGAGCTGGCATCTCACTCTCTTTGAATCTTATTTATCATGCTAGGATTAGCAGGAAAAAGCAAAAAATTTCAGAATTGCACTTTGCAATGTGGAGATATTACTGTTTGTGCATTTACAATATTCATTGATTTTTGCCATTGAAAAACATGTTTTTCATATACCAGAAATGTTTGAAGCTACTGACTGAATGAAAGGAGCTGGCATCTCACTCTCTTTGAATCTTCTTTATCATGCTAGGATTAACAGGAAAAAGCAAAAAATTTCAGAATTGCACCTTGCAATGTGGAGATATTACTGTTTGTGCATTTACAATATTCATTGATTTTTGCCATTGAAAAACATGTTTTTCATATACCAGAAATGTTTGAAGCTACTGACTGAATGAAAGGAGCTGGCATCTCACTCTCTTTGAATCTTCTTTATCATGCTAGGATTAACAGGAAAAAGCTAAAAATTTCAGAATTGCACCGTGCAATGTGGAGATATTACTGTTTGTGCATTTACAATATTCATTGATTTTTGCCATTGAAAAACATGTTTTTCATATACCAGAAATGTTTGAAGCTACTGACTGAATGAAAGGAGCTGGCATCTCACTCTCTTTGAATCTTCTTTATCATGCTAGGATTAGCAGGAAAAAGCAAAAAATTTCAGAATTGCACCTTGCAATGTGGAGATATTACTGTTTGTGCATTTACAATATTCATTGATTTTTGCCATTGAAAAACATGTTTTTCATATACCAGAAATGTTTGAAGCTACTGACTGAATGAAAGGAGCTGGCATCTCACTCTCTTTGAATCTTCTTTATCATGCTAGGATTAACAGGAAAAAGCTAAAAATTTCAGAATTGCACCTTGCAATGTGGAGATATTACTGTTTGTGCATTTACAATATTCATTGATTTTTGCCATTGAAAAACATGTTTTTCATATACCAGAAATGTTTGAAGCTACTGACTGAATGAAAGGAGCTGGCATCTCACTCTCTTTGAATCTTCTTTATCATGCTATGATTAACAGGAAAAAGCTAAAAATTTCAGAATTGCACCGTGCAATGTGGAGATATTACTGTTTGTGCATTTACAATATTCATTGATTTTTGCCATTGAAAAACATGTTTTTCATATACCAGAAATGTTTGAAGCTAATGACTGAATGAAAGGAGCTGGCATCTCACTCTCTTTGAATCTTCTTTTTCATGCTAGGATTAACAGGAAAAAGCTAAAAATTTCAGAATTGCACCGTGCAATGTGGAGATATTACTGTTTGTGCATTTACAATATTCATTGATTTTTGCCATTGAAAAACATGTTTTTCATATACCAGAAATGTTTGAAGCTACTGACTGAATGAAAGGAGCTGGCATCTCACTCTCTTTGAATCTTCTTTATCATGCTAGGATTAGCAGGAAAAAGCAAAAAATTTCAGAATTGCACCTTGCAATGTGGAGATATTACTGTTTGTGCATTTACAATATTCATTGATTTTTGCCATTGAAAAACATGTTTTTCATATACCAGAAATGTTTGAAGCTACTGACTGAATGAAAGGAGCTGGCATCTCACTCTCTTTGAATCTTCTTTATCATGCTAGGATTAACAGGAAAAAGCTAAAAATTTCAGAATTGCACCGTGCAATGTGGAGATATTACTGTTTGTGCATTTACAATATTCATTGATTTTTGCCATTGAAAAACATGTTTTTCATATACCAGAAATGTTTGAAGCTACTGACTGAATGAAAGGAGCTGGCATCTCACTCTCTTTGAATCTTCTTTATCATGCTAGGATTAGCAGGAAAAAGCAAAAAATTTCAGAATTGCACCTTGCAATGTGGAGATATTACTGTTTGTGCATTTACAATATTCATTGATTTTTGCCATTGAAAAACATGCTTTTCATATACCAGAAATGTTTGAAGCTACTGACTGAATGAAAGGAGCTGGCATCTCACTCTCTTTGAATCTTCTTTATCATGCTAGGATTAGCAGGAAAAAGCAAAAAATTTCAGAATTGCACCTTGCAATGTGGAGATATTACTGTTTGTGCATTTACAATATTCATTGATTTTTGCCATTGAAAAACATGTTTTTCATATACCAGAAATGTTTGAAGCTACTGACTGAATGAAAGGAGCTGGCATCTCACTCTCTTTGAATCTTTATCATGCTAGGATTAACAGGAAAAAGCTAAAAATTTCAGAATTGCACCGTGCAATGTGGAGATATTACTGTTTGTGCATTTACAATATTCATTGATTTTTGCCATTGAAAAACATGTTTTTCATATACCAGAAATGTTTGAAGCTACTGACTGAATGAAAGGAGCTGGCATCTCACTCTCTTTGAATCTTCTTTATCATGCTAGGATTAGCAGGAAAAAGCAAAAAATTTCAGAATTGCACCTTGCAATGTGGAGATATTACTGTTTGTGCATTTACAATATTCATTGATTTTTGCCATTGAAAAACATGTTTTTCATATACCAGAAATGTTTGAAGCTACTGACTGAATGAAAGGAGCTGGCATCTCACTCTCTTTGAATCTTCTTTATCATGCTAGGATTAACAGGAAAAAGGTAAAAATTTCAGAATTGCACCGTGCAATGTGGAGATATTACTGTTTGTGCATTTACAATATTCATTGATTTTTGCCATTGAAAAACATGTTTTTCATATACCAGAAATGTTTGAAGCTACTGACTGAATGAAAGGAGCTGGCATCTCACTCTCTTTGAATCTTCTTTATCATGCTAGGATTAGCAGGAAAAAGCAAAAAATTTCAGAATTGCACCTTGCAATGTGGAGATATTACTGTTTGTGCATTTACAATATTCATTGATTTTTGCCATTGAAAAACATGTTTTTCATATACCAGAAATGTTTGAAGCTACTGACTGAATGAAAGGAGCTGGCATCTCACTCTCTTTGAATCTTCTTTATCATGCTAGGATTAACAGGAAAAAGCAAAAAATTTCAGAATTGCACCTTGCAATGTGGAGATATTACTGTTTGTGCATTTACAATATTCATTGATTTTTGCCATTGAAAAACATGTTTTTCATATACCAGAAATGTTTGAAGCTACTGACTGAATGAAAGGAGCTGGCATCTCACTCTCTTTGAATCTTCTTTATCATGCTAGGATTAACAGGAAAAAGCTAAAAATTTCAGAATTGCACCGTGCAATGTGGAGATATTACTGTTTGTGCATTTACAATATTCATTGATTTTTGCCATTGAAAAACATGTTTTTCATATACCAGAAATGTTTGAAGCTACTGACTGAATGAAAGGAGCTGGCATCTCACTCTCTTTGAATCTTCTTTATCATGCTAGGATTAGCAGGAAAAAGCAAAAAATTTCAGAATTGCACCTTGCAATGTGGAGATATTACTGTTTGTGCATTTACAATATTCATTGATTTTTGCCATTGAAAAACATGTTTTTCATATACCAGAAATGTTTGAAGCTACTGACTGAATGAAAGGAGCTGGCATCTCACTCTCTTTGAATCTTCTTTATCATGCTAGGATTAACAGGAAAAAGGTAAAAATTTCAGAATTGCACCGTGCAATGTGGAGATATTACTGTTTGTGCATTTACAATATTCATTGATTTTTGCCATTGAAAAACATGTTTTTCATATACCAGAAATGTTTGAAGCTACTGACTGAATGAAAGGAGCTGGCATCTCACTCTCTTTGAATCTTCTTTATCATGCTAGGATTAGCAGGAAAAAGCAAAAAATTTCAGAATTGCACCTTGCAATGTGGAGATATTACTGTTTGTGCATTTACAATATTCATTGATTTTTGCCATTGAAAAACATGTTTTTCATATACCAGAAATGTTTGAAGCTGCTGACTGAATGAAAGGAGCTGGCATCTCACTCTCTTTGAATCTTCTTTATCATGCTAGGATTAACAGGAAAAAGCAAAAAATTTCAGAATTGCACCTTGCAATGTGGAGATATTACTGTTTGTGCAATTACAATATTCATTGATTTTTGCCATTGAAAAACATGTTTTTCATATACCAGAAATGTTTGAAGCTACTGACTGAATGAAAGGAGCTGGCATCTCACTCTCTTTGAATCTTCTTTATCATGCTAGGATTAACAGGAAAAAGCTAAAAATTTCAGAATTGCACCGTGCAATGTGGAGATATTACTGTTTGTGCATTTACAATATTCATTGATTTTTGCCATTGAAAAACATGTTTTTCATATACCAGAAATGTTTGAAGCTACTGACTGAATGAAAGGAGCTGGCATCTCACTCTCTTTGAATCTTCTTTATCATGCTAGGATTAGCAGGAAAAAGCAAAAAATTTCAGAATTGCACCTTGCAATGTGGAGATATTACTGTTTGTGCATTTACAATATTCATTGATTTTTGCCATTGAAAAACATGTTTTTCATATACCAGAAATGTTTGAAGCTACTGACTGAATGAAAGGAGCTGGCATCTCACTCTCTTTGAATCTTCTTTATCATGCTAGGATTAACAGGAAAAAGCTAAAAATTTCAGAATTGCACCGTGCAATGTGGAGATATTACTGTTTGTGCATTTACAATATTCATTGATTTTTGCCATTGAAAAACATGTTTTTCATATACCAGAAATGTTTGAAGCTACTGACTGAATGAAAGGAGCTGGCATCTCACTCTCTTTGAATCTTCTTTATCATGCTAGGATTAGCAGGAAAAAGCAAAAAATTTCAGAATTGCACCTTGCAATGTGGAGATATTACTGTTTGTGCATTTACAATATTCATTGATTTTTGCCATTGAAAAACATGTTTTTCATATACCAGAAATGTTTGAAGCTACTGACTGAATGAAAGGAGCTGGCATCTCACTCTCTTTGAATCTTCTTTATCATGCTAGGATTAACAGGAAAAAGCAAAAAATTTCAGAATTGCACCTTGCAATGTGGAGATATTACTGTTTGTGCATTTACAATATTCATTGATTTTTGCCATTGAAAAACATGTTTTTCATATACCAGAAATGTTTGAAGCTACTGACTGAATGAAAGGAGCTGGCATCTCACTCTCTTTGAATCTTCTTTATCATGCTAGGATTAACAGGAAAAAGCTAAAAATTTCAGAATTGCACCGTGCAATGTGGAGATATTACTGTTTGTGCATTTACAATATTCATTGATTTTTGCCATTGAAAAACATGTTTTTCATATACCAGAAATGTTTGAAGCTACTGACTGAATGAAAGGAGCTGGCATCTCACTCTCTTTGAATCTTCTTTATCATGCTAGGATTAGCAGGAAAAAGCAAAAAATTCCAGAATTGCACCTTGCAATGTGGAGATATTACTGTTTGTGCATTTACAATATTCATTGATTTTTGCCATTGAAAAACATGTTTTTCATATACCAGAAATGTTTGAAGCTACTGACTGAATGAAAGGAGCTGGCATCTCACTCTCTTTGAATCTTCTTTATCATGCTAGGATTAACAGGAAAAAGCTAAAAATTTCAGAATTGCACCGTGCAATGTGGAGATATTACTGTTTGTGCATTTACAATATTCATTGATTTTTGCCATTGAAAAACATGTTTTTCATTTACCAGAAATGTTTGAAGCTACTGACTGAATGAAAGGAGCTGGCATCTCACTCTCTTTGAATCTTATTTATCATGCTAGGATTAGCAGGAAAAAGCAAAAAATTTCAGAATTGCACCTTGCAATGTGGAGATATTACTGTTTGTGCATTTACAATATTCATTGATTTTTGCCATTGAAAAACATGTTTTTCATATACCAGAAATGTTTGAAGCTACTGACTGAATGAAAGGAGCTGGCATCTCACTCTCTTTGAATCTTCTTTATCATGCTAGGATTAACAGGAAAAAGCAAAAAATTTCAGAATTGCACCTTGCAATGTGGAGATATTACTGTTTGTGCATTTACAATATTCATTGATTTTTGCCATTGAAAAACATGTTTTTCATATACCAGAAATGTTTGAAGCTACTGACTGAATGAAAGGAGCTGGCATCTCACTCTCTTTGAATCTTCTTTATCATGCTAGGATTAACAGGAAAAAGCTAAAAATTTCAGAATTGCACCTTGCAATGTGGAGATATTACTGTTTGTGCATTTACAATATTCATTGATTTTTGCCATTGAAAAACATGTTTTTCATATACCAGAAATGTTTGAAGCTACTGACTGAATGAAAGGAGCTGGCATCTCACTCTCTTTGAATCTTCTTTATCATGCTAGGATTAGCAGGAAAAAGCAAAAAATTTCAGAATTGCACCTTGCAATGTGGAGATATTACTGTTTGTGCATTTACAATATTCATTGATTTTTGCCATTGAAAAACATGTTTTTCATATACCAGAAATGTTTGAAGCTACTGACTGAATGAAAGGAGCTGGCATCTCACTCTCTTTGAATCTTCTTTATCATGCTAGGATTAACAGGAAAAAGCTAAAAATTTCAGAATTGCACCGTGCAATGTGGAGATATTACTGTTTGTGCATTTACAATATTCATTGATTTTTGCCATTGAAAAACGTTTTTCATATACCAGAAATGTTTGAAGCTACTGACTGAATGAAAGGAGCTGGCATCTCACTCTCTTTGAATCTTCTTTATCATGCTAGGATTAACAGGAAAAAGCTAAAAATTTCAGAATTGCACCGTGCAATGTGGAGATATTACTGTTTGTGCATTTACAATATTCATTGATTTTTGCCATTGAAAAACATGTTTTTCATATACCAGAAATGTTTGAAGCTACTGACTGAATGAAAGGAGCTGGCATCTCACTCTCTTTGAATCTTCTTTATCATGCTAGGATTAGCAGGAAAAAGCAAAAAATTTCAGAATTGCACCTTGCAATGTGGAGATATTACTGTTTGTGCATTTACAATATTCATTGATTTTTGCCATTGAAAAACATGTTTTTCATATACCAGAAATGTTTGAAGCTACTGACTGAATGAAAGGAGCTGGCATCTCACTCTCTTTGAATCTTCTTTATCATGCTAGGATTAGCAGGAAAAAGCAAAAAATTTCAGAATTGCACCTTGCAATGTGGAGATATTACTGTTTGTGCATTTACAATATTCATTGATTTTTGCCATTGAAAAACATGTTTTTCATATACCAGAAATGTTTGAAGCTACTGACTGAATGAAAGGAGCTGGCATCTCACTCTCTTTGAATCTTCTTTATCATGCTAGGATTAACAGGAAAAAGCAAAAAATTTCAGAATTGCACCTTGCAATGTGGAGATATTACTGTTTGTGCATTTACAATATTCATTGATTTTTGCCATTGAAAAACATGTTTTTCATATACCAGAAATGTTTGAAGCTACTGACTGAATGAAAGGAGCTGGCATCTCACTCTCTTTGAATCTTCTTTATCATGCTAGGATTAACAGGAAAAAGCTAAAAATTTCAGAATTGCACCGTGCAATGTGGAGATATTACTGTTTGTGCATTTACAATATTCATTGATTTTTGCCATTGAAAAACATGTTTTTCATATACCAGAAATGTTTGAAGCTACTGACTGAATGAAAGGAGCTGGCATCTCACTCTCTTTGAATCTTCTTTATCATGCTAGGATTAGCAGGAAAAAGCAAAAAATTCCAGAATTGCACCTTGCAATGTGGAGATATTACTGTTTGTGCATTTACAATATTCATTGATTTTTGCCATTGAAAAACATGTTTTTCATATACCAGAAATGTTTGAAGCTACTGACTGAATGAAAGGAGCTGGCATCTCACTCTCTTTGAATCTTCTTTATCATGCTAGGATTAACAGGAAAAAGCTAAAAATTTCAGAATTGCACCGTGCAATGTGGAGATATTACTGTTTGTGCATTTACAATATTCATTGATTTTTGCCATTGAAAAACATGTTTTTCATTTACCAGAAATGTTTGAAGCTACTGACTGAATGAAAGGAGCTGGCATCTCACTCTCTTTGAATCTTATTTATCATGCTAGGATTAGCAGGAAAAAGCAAAAAATTTCAGAATTGCACCTTGCAATGTGGAGATATTACTGTTTGTGCATTTACAATATTCATTGATTTTTGCCATTGAAAAACATGTTTTTCATATACCAGAAATGTTTGAAGCTACTGACTGAATGAAAGGAGCTGGCATCTCACTCTCTTTGAATCTTCTTTATCATGCTAGGATTAACAGGAAAAAGCAAAAAATTTCAGAATTGCACCTTGCAATGTGGAGATATTACTGTTTGTGCATTTACAATATTCATTGATTTTTGCCATTGAAAAACATGTTTTTCATATACCAGAAATGTTTGAAGCTACTGACTGAATGAAAGGAGCTGGCATCTCACTCTCTTTGAATCTTCTTTATCATGCTAGGATTAACAGGAAAAAGCTAAAAATTTCAGAATTGCACCTTGCAATGTGGAGATATTACTGTTTGTGCATTTACAATATTCATTGATTTTTGCCATTGAAAAACATGTTTTTCATATACCAGAAATGTTTGAAGCTACTGACTGAATGAAAGGAGCTGGCATCTCACTCTCTTTGAATCTTCTTTATCATGCTAGGATTAGCAGGAAAAAGCAAAAAATTTCAGAATTGCACCTTGCAATGTGGAGATATTACTGTTTGTGCATTTACAATATTCATTGATTTTTGCCATTGAAAAACATGTTTTTCATATACCAGAAATGTTTGAAGCTACTGACTGAATGAAAGGAGCTGGCATCTCACTCTCTTTGAATCTTCTTTATCATGCTAGGATTAACAGGAAAAAGCTAAAAATTTCAGAATTGCACCGTGCAATGTGGAGATATTACTGTTTGTGCATTTACAATATTCATTGATTTTTGCCATTGAAAAACGTTTTTCATATACCAGAAATGTTTGAAGCTACTGACTGAATGAAAGGAGCTGGCATCTCACTCTCTTTGAATCTTCTTTATCATGCTAGGATTAACAGGAAAAAGCTAAAAATTTCAGAATTGCACCGTGCAATGTGGAGATATTACTGTTTGTGCATTTACAATATTCATTGATTTTTGCCATTGAAAAACATGTTTTTCATATACCAGAAATGTTTGAAGCTACTGACTGAATGAAAGGAGCTGGCATCTCACTCTCTTTGAATCTTCTTTATCATGCTAGGATTAGCAGGAAAAAGCAAAAAATTTCAGAATTGCACCTTGCAATGTGGAGATATTACTGTTTGTGCATTTACAATATTCATTGATTTTTGCCATTGAAAAACATGTTTTTCATATACCAGAAATGTTTGAAGCTACTGACTGAATGAAAGGAGCTGGCATCTCACTCTCTTTGAATCTTCTTTATCATGCTAGGATTAACAGGAAAAAGCAAAAAATTTCAGAATTGCACCTTGCAATGTGGAGATATTACTGTTTGTGCATTTACAATATTCATTGATTTTTGCCATTGAAAAACATGTTTTTCATATACCAGAAATGTTTGAAGCTACTGACTGAATGAAAGGAGCTGGCATCTCACTCTCTTTGAATCTTCTTTATCATGCTAGGATTAACAGGAAAAAGCTAAAAATTTCAGAATTGCACCGTGCAATGTGGAGATATTACTGTTTGTGCATTTACAATATTCATTGATTTTTGCCATTGAAAAACATGTTTTTCATATACCAGAAATGTTTGAAGCTACTGACTGAATGAAAGGAGCTGGCATCTCACTCTCTTTGAATCTTCTTTATCATGCTACGATTAGCAGGAAAAAGCAAAAAATTTCAGAATTGCACCTTGCAATGTGGAGATATTACTGTTTGTGCATTTACAATATTCATTGATTTTTGCCATTGAAAAACATGTTTTTCATATACCAGAAATGTTTGAAGCTACTGACTGAATGAAAGGAGCTGGCATCTCACTCTCTTTGAATCTTCTTTATCATGCTAGGATTAACAGGAAAAAGCAAAAAATTTCAGAATTGCACCTTGCAATGTGGAGATATTACTGTTTGTGCATTTACAATATTCATTGATTTTTGCCATTGAAAAACATGTTTTTCATATACCAGAAATGTTTGAAGCTACTGACTGAATGAAAGGAGCTGGCATCTCACTCTCTTTGAATCTTCTTTATCATGCTAGGATTAGCAGGAAAAAGCTAAAAATTTCAGAATTGCACCTTGCAATGTGGAGATATTACTGTTTGTGCATTTACAATATTCATTGATTTTTGCCATTGAAAAACATGTTTTTCATATACCAGAAATGTTTGAAGCTACTGACTGAATGAAAGGAGCTGGCATCTCACTCTCTTTGAATCTTCTTTATCATGCTAGGATTAACAGGAAAAAGCAAAAAATTTCAGAATTGCACCTTGCAATGTGGAGATATTACTGTTTGTGCATTTACAATATTCATTGATTTTTGCCATTGAAAAACATGTTTTTCATATACCAGAAATGTTTGAAGCTACTGACTGAATGAAAGGAGCTGGCATCTCACTCTCTTTGAATCTTCTTTATCATGCTAGGATTAACAGGAAAAAGCTAAAAATTTCAGAATTGCACCGTGCAATGTGGAGATATTACTGTTTGTGCATTTACAATATTCATTGATTTTTGCCATTGAAAAACATGTTTTTCATATACCAGAAATGTTTGAAGCTACTGACTGAATGAAAGGAGCTGGCATCTCACTCTCTTTGAATCTTCTTTATCATGCTAGGATTAGCAGGAAAAAGCAAAAAATTTCAGAATTGCACCTTGCAATGTGGAGATATTACTTTGTGCATTTACAATATTCATTGATTTTTGCCATTGAAAAACATGTTTTTCATATACCAGAAATGTTTGAAGCTACTGACTGAATGAAAGGAGCTGGCATCTCACTCTCTTTGAATCTTCTTTATCATGCTAGGATTAACAGGAAAAAGCTAAAAATTTCAGAATTGCACCGTGCAATGTGGAGATATTACTGTTTGTGCATTTACAATATTCATTGATTTTTGCCATTGAAAAACATGTTTTTCATATACCAGAAATGTTTGAAGCTACTGACTGAATGAAAGGAGCTGGCATCTCACTCTCTTTGAATCTTCTTTATCATGCTAGGATTAGCAGGAAAAAGCAAAAAATTTCAGAATTGCACCTTGCAATGTGGAGATATTACTGTTTGTGCATTTACAATATTCATTGATTTTTGCCATTGAAAAACATGTTTTTCATATACCAGAAATGTTTGAAGCTACTGACTGAATGAAAGGAGCTGGCATCTCACTCTCTTTGAATCTTCTTTATCATGCTAGGATTAACAGGAAAAAGCTAAAAATTTCAGAATTGCACCGTGCAATGTGGAGATATTACTGTTTGTGCATTTACAATATTCATTGATTTTTGCCATTGAAAAACATGTTTTTCATATACCAGAAATGTTTGAAGCTTCTGACTGAATGAAAGGAGCTGGCATCTCACTCTCTTTGAATCTTCTTTATCATGCTAGGATTAGCAGGAAAAAGCAAAAAATTTCAGAATTGCACCTTGCAATGTGGAGATATTACTGTTTGTGCAGTTACAATATTCATTGATTTTTGCCATTGAAAAACATGTTTTTCATATACCAGAAATGTTTGAAGCTACTGACTGAATGAAAGGAGCTGGCATCTCACTCTCTTTGAATCTTCTTTATCATGCTAGGATTAACAGGAAAAAGCTAAAAATTTCAGAATTGCACTGTGCAATGTGGAGATATTACTGTTTGTGCATTTACAATATTCATTGATTTTTGCCATTGAAAAACATGTTTTTCATATACCAGAAATGTTTGAAGCTACTGACTGAATGAAAGGAGCTGGCATCTCACTCTCTTTGAATCTTCTTTATCATGCTAGGATTAGCAGGAAAAAGCAAAAAATTTCAGAATTGCACCTTGCAATGTGGAGATATTACTGTTTGTGCATTTACAATATTCATTGATTTTTGCCATTGAAAAACATGTTTTTCATATACCAGAAATGTTTGAAGCTACTGACTGAATGAAAGGAGCTGGCATCTCACTCTCTTTGAATCTTCTTTATCATGCTAGGATTAACAGGAAAAAGCAAAAAATTTCAGAATTGCACCTTGCAATGTGGAGATATTACTGTTTGTGCATTTACAATATTCATTGATTTTTGCCATTGAAAAACATGTTTTTCATATACCAGAAATGTTTGAAGCTACTGACTGAATGAAAGGAGCTGGCATCTCACTCTCTTTGAATCTTCTTTATCATGCTAGGATTAACAGGAAAAAGCTAAAAATTTCAGAATTGCACCGTGCAATGTGGAGATATTACTGTTTGTGCATTTACAATATTCATTGATTTTTGCCATTGAAAAACATGTTTTTCATATACCAGAAATGTTTGAAGCTACTGACTGAATGAAAGGAGCTGGCATCTCACTCTCTTTGAATCTTCTTTATCATGCTAGGATTAGCAGGAAAAAGCAAAAAATTCCAGAATTGCACCTTGCAATGTGGAGATATTACTGTTTGTGCATTTACAATATTCATTGATTTTTGCCATTGAAAAACATGTTTTTCATATACCAGAAATGTTTGAAGCTACTGACTGAATGAAAGGAGCTGGCATCTCACTCTCTTTGAATCTTCTTTATCATGCTAGGATTAACAGGAAAAAGCTAAAAATTTCAGAATTGCACCGTGCAATGTGGAGATATTACTGTTTGTGCATTTACAATATTCATTGATTTTTGCCATTGAAAAACATGTTTTTCATTTACCAGAAATGTTTGAAGCTACTGACTGAATGAAAGGAGCTGGCATCTCACTCTCTTTGAATCTTATTTATCATGCTAGGATTAGCAGGAAAAAGCAAAAAATTTCAGAATTGCACCTTGCAATGTGGAGATATTACTGTTTGTGCATTTACAATATTCATTGATTTTTGCCATTGAAAAACATGTTTTTCATATACCAGAAATGTTTGAAGCTACTGACTGAATGAAAGGAGCTGGCATCTCACTCTCTTTGAATCTTCTTTATCATGCTAGGATTAGCAGGAAAAAGCAAAAAATTTCAGAATTGCACCTTGCAATGTGGAGATATTACTGTTTGTGCATTTACAATATTCATTGATTTTTGCCATTGAAAAACATGTTTTTCATATACCAGAAATGTTTGAAGCTACTGACTGAATGAAAGGAGCTGGCATCTCACTCTCTTTGAATCTTCTTTATCATGCTAGGATTAACAGAAAAAAGCTAAAAATTTCAGAATTGCACCGTGCAATGTGGAGATATTACTGTTTGTGCATTTACAATATTCATTGATTTTTGCCATTGAAAAACGTTTTTCATATACCAGAAATGTTTGAAGCTACTGACTGAATGAAAGGAGCTGGCATCTCACTCTCTTTGAATCTTCTTTATCATGCTAGGATTAACAGGAAAAAGCTAAAAATTTCAGAATTGCACCGTGCAATGTGGAGATATTACTGTTTGTGCATTTACAATATTCATTGATTTTTGCCATTGAAAAACATGTTTTTCATATACCAGAAATGTTTGAAGCTACTGACTGAATGAAAGGAGCTGGCATCTCACTCTCTTTGAATCTTCTTTATCATGCTAGGATTAGCAGGAAAAAGCAAAAAATTTCAGAATTGCACCTTGCAATGTGGAGATATTACTGTTTGTGCATTTACAATATTCATTGATTTTTGCCATTGAAAAACATGTTTTTCATATACCAGAAATGTTTGAAGCTACTGACTGAATGAAAGGAGCTGGCATCTCACTCTCTTTGAATCTTCTTTATCATGCTAGGATTAACAGGAAAAAGCAAAAAATTTCAGAATTGCACCTTGCAATGTGGAGATATTACTGTTTGTGCATTTACAATATTCATTGATTTTTGCCATTGAAAAACATGTTTTTCATATACCAGAAATGTTTGAAGCTACTGACTGAATGAAAGGAGCTGGCATCTCACTCTCTTTGAATCTTCTTTATCATGCTAGGATTAACAGGAAAAAGCTAAAAATTTCAGAATTGCACCGTGCAATGTGGAGATATTACTGTTTGTGCATTTACAATATTCATTGATTTTTGCCATTGAAAAACATGTTTTTCATATACCAGAAATGTTTGAAGCTACTGACTGAATGAAAGGAGCTGGCATCTCACTCTCTTTGAATCTTCTTTATCATGCTACGATTAGCAGGAAAAAGCAAAAAATTTCAGAATTGCACCTTGCAATGTGGAGATATTACTGTTTGTGCATTTACAATATTCATTGATTTTTGCCATTGAAAAACATGTTTTTCATATACCAGAAATGTTTGAAGCTACTGACTGAATGAAAGGAGCTGGCATCTCACTCTCTTTGAATCTTCTTTATCATGCTAGGATTAACAGGAAAAAGCAAAAAATTTCAGAATTGCACCTTGCAATGTGGAGATATTACTGTTTGTGCATTTACAATATTCATTGATTTTTGCCATTGAAAAACATGTTTTTCATATACCAGAAATGTTTGAAGCTACTGACTGAATGAAAGGAGCTGGCATCTCACTCTCTTTGAATCTTCTTTATCATGCTAGGATTAGCAGGAAAAAGCTAAAAATTTCAGAATTGCACCTTGCAATGTGGAGATATTACTGTTTGTGCATTTACAATATTCATTGATTTTTGCCATTGAAAAACATGTTTTTCATATACCAGAAATGTTTGAAGCTACTGACTGAATGAAAGGAGCTGGCATCTCACTCTCTTTGAATCTTCTTTATCATGCTAGGATTAACAGGAAAAAGCAAAAAATTTCAGAATTGCACCTTGCAATGTGGAGATATTACTGTTTGTGCATTTACAATATTCATTGATTTTTGCCATTGAAAAACATGTTTTTCATATACCAGAAATGTTTGAAGCTACTGACTGAATGAAAGGAGCTGGCATCTCACTCTCTTTGAATCTTCTTTATCATGCTAGGATTAACAGGAAAAAGCTAAAAATTTCAGAATTGCACCGTGCAATGTGGAGATATTACTGTTTGTGCATTTACAATATTCATTGATTTTTGCCATTGAAAAACATGTTTTTCATATACCAGAAATGTTTGAAGCTACTGACTGAATGAAAGGAGCTGGCATCTCACTCTCTTTGAATCTTCTTTATCATGCTAGGATTAGCAGGAAAAAGCAAAAAATTTCAGAATTGCACCTTGCAATGTGGAGATATTACTTTGTGCATTTACAATATTCATTGATTTTTGCCATTGAAAAACATGTTTTTCATATACCAGAAATGTTTGAAGCTACTGACTGAATGAAAGGAGCTGGCATCTCACTCTCTTTGAATCTTCTTTATCATGCTAGGATTAACAGGAAAAAGCTAAAAATTTCAGAATTGCACCGTGCAATGTGGAGATATTACTGTTTGTGCATTTACAATATTCATTGATTTTTGCCATTGAAAAACGTTTTTCATATACCAGAAATGTTTGAAGCTACTGACTGAATGAAAGGAGCTGGCATCTCACTCTCTTTGAATCTTCTTTATCATGCTAGGATTAGCAGGAAAAAGCAAAAAATTTCAGAATTGCACCTTGCAATGTGGAGATATTACTGTTTGTGCATTTACAATATTCATTGATTTTTGCCATTGAAAAACATGTTTTTCATATACCAGAAATGTTTGAAGCTACTGACTGAATGAAAGGAGCTGGCATCTCACTCTCTTTGAATCTTCTTTATCATGCTAGGATTAACAGGAAAAAGCTAAAAATTTCAGAATTGCACCGTGCAATGTGGAGATATTACTGTTTGTGCATTTACAATATTCATTGATTTTTGCCATTGAAAAACATGTTTTTCATATACCAGAAATGTTTGAAGCTTCTGACTGAATGAAAGGAGCTGGCATCTCACTCTCTTTGAATCTTCTTTATCATGCTAGGATTAGCAGGAAAAAGCAAAAAATTTCAGAATTGCACCTTGCAATGTGGAGATATTACTGTTTGTGCAGTTACAATATTCATTGATTTTTGCCATTGAAAAACATGTTTTTCATATACCAGAAATGTTTGAAGCTACTGACTGAATGAAAGGAGCTGGCATCTCACTCTCTTTGAATCTTCTTTATCATGCTAGGATTAACAGGAAAAAGCTAAAAATTTCAGAATTGCACCGTGCAATGTGGAGATATTACTGTTTGTGCATTTACAATATTCATTGATTTTTGCCATTGAAAAACATGTTTTTCATATACCAGAAATGTTTGAAGCTACTGACTGAATGAAAGGAGCTGGCATCTCACTCTCTTTGAATCTTCTTTATCATGCTAGGATTAGCAGGAAAAAGCAAAAAATTTCAGAATTGCACCTTGCAATGTGGAGATATTACTGTTTGTGCATTTACAATATTCATTGATTTTTGCCATTGAAAAACATGTTTTTCATATACCAGAAATGTTTGAAGCTACTGACTGAATGAAAGGAGCTGGCATCTCACTCTCTTTGAATCTTCTTTATCATGCTAGGATTAACAGGAAAAAGCAAAAAATTTCAGAATTGCACCTTGCAATGTGGAGATATTACTGTTTGTGCATTTACAATATTCATTGATTTTTGCCATTGAAAAACATGTTTTTCATATACCAGAAATGTTTGAAGCTACTGACTGAATGAAAGGAGCTGGCATCTCACTCTCTTTGAATCTTCTTTATCATGCTAGGATTAACAGGAAAAAGCTAAAAATTTCAGAATTGCACCGTGCAATGTGGAGATATTACTGTTTGTGCATTTACAATATTCATTGATTTTTGCCATTGAAAAACATGTTTTTCATATACCAGAAATGTTTGAAGCTTCTGACTGAATGAAAGGAGCTGGCATCTCACTCTCTTTGAATCTTCTTTATCATGCTAGGATTAGCAGGAAAAAGCAAAAAATTTCAGAATTGCACCTTGCAATGTGGAGATATTACTGTTTGTGCAGTTACAATATTCATTGATTTTTGCCATTGAAAAACATGTTTTTCATATACCAGAAATGTTTGAAGCTACTGACTGAATGAAAGGAGCTGGCATCTCACTCTCTTTGAATCTTCTTTATCATGCTAGGATTAACAGGAAAAAGCTAAAAATTTCAGAATTGCACCGTGCAATGTGGAGATATTACTGTTTGTGCATTTACAATATTCATTGATTTTTGCCATTGAAAAACATGTTTTTCATATACCAGAAATGTTTGAAGCTACTGACTGAATGAAAGGAGCTGGCATCTCACTCTCTTTGAATCTTCTTTATCATGCTAGGATTAGCAGGAAAAAGCAAAAAATTTCAGAATTGCACCTTGCAATGTGGAGATATTACTGTTTGTGCATTTACAATATTCATTGATTTTTGCCATTGAAAAACATGTTTTTCATATACCAGAAATGTTTGAAGCTACTGACTGAATGAAAGGAGCTGGCATCTCACTCTCTTTGAATCTTCTTTATCATGCTAGGATTAACAGGAAAAAGCAAAAAATTTCAGAATTGCACCTTGCAATGTGGAGATATTACTGTTTGTGCATTTACAATATTCATTGATTTTTGCCATTGAAAAACATGTTTTTCATATACCAGAAATGTTTGAAGCTACTGACTGAATGAAAGGAGCTGGCATCTCACTCTCTTTGAATCTTCTTTATCATGCTAGGATTAACAGGAAAAAGCTAAAAATTTCAGAATTGCACCGTGCAATGTGGAGATATTACTGTTTGTGCATTTACAATATTCATTGATTTTTGCCATTGAAAAACATGTTTTTCATATACCAGAAATGTTTGAAGCTACTGACTGAATGAAAGGAGCTGGCATCTCACTCTCTTTGAATCTTCTTTATCATGCTAGGATTAGCAGGAAAAAGCAAAAAATTTCAGAATTGCACCTTGCAATGTGGAGATATTACTGTTTGTGCATTTACAATATTCATTGATTTTTGCCATTGAAAAACATGTTTTTCATATACCAGAAATGTTTGAAGCTACTGACTGAATGAAAGGAGCTGGCATCTCACTCTCTTTGAATCTTCTTTATCATGCTAGGATTAACAGGAAAAAGCTAAAAATTTCAGAATTGCACCGTGCAATGTGGAGATATTACTGTTTGTGCATTTACAATATTCATTGATTTTTGCCATTGAAAAACATGTTTTTCATATACCAGAAATGTTTGAAGCTACTGACTGAATGAAAGGAGCTGGCATCTCACTCTCTTTGAATCTTCTTTATCATGCTAGGATTAGCAGGAAAAAGCAAAAAATTTCAGAATTGCACCTTGCAATGTGGAGATATTACTGTTTGTGCATTTACAATATTCATTGATTTTTGCCATTGAAAAACATGTTTTTCATATACCAGAAATGTTTGAAGCTACTGACTGAATGAAAGGAGCTGGCATCTCACTCTCTTTGAATCTTCTTTATCATGCTAGGATTAACAGGAAAAAGCTAAAAATTTCAGAATTGCACCGTGCAATGTGGAGATATTACTGTTTGTGCATTTACAATATTCATTGATTTTTGCCATTGAAAAACATGTTTTTCATATACCAGAAATGTTTGAAGCTACTGACTGAATGAAAGGAGCTGGCATCTCACTCTCTTTGAATCTTCTTTATCATGCTAGGATTAGCAGGAAAAAGCAACAAATTTCAGAATTGCACCGTGCAATGTGGAGATATTACTGTTTGTGCATTTACAATATTCATTGATTTTTGCCATTGAAAAACATGTTTTTCATATACCAGAAATGTTTGAAGCTACTGACTGAATGAAAGGAGCTGGCATCTCACTCTCTTTGAATCTTCTTTATCATGCTAGGATTAGCAGGAAAAAGCAAAAAATTTCAGAATTGCACCTTGCAATGTGGAGATATTACTGTTTGTGCATTTACAATATTCATTGATTTTTGCCATTGAAAAACATGTTTTTCATATACCAGAAATGTTTGAAGCTACTGACTGAATGAAAGGAGCTGGCATCTCACTCTCTTTGAATCTTCTTTATCATGCTAGGATTAACAGGAAAAAGCAAAAAATTTCAGAATTGCACCTTGCAATGTGGAGATATTACTGTTTGTGCATTTACAATATTCATTGATTTTTGCCATTGAAAAACATGTTTTTCATATACCAGAAATGTTTGAAGCTACTGACTGAATGAAAGGAGCTGGCATCTCACTCTCTTTGAATCTTCTTTATCATGCTAGGATTAACAGGAAAAAGCTAAAAATTTCAGAATTGCACCGTGCAATGTGGAGATATTACTGTTTGTGCATTTACAATATTCATTGATTTTTGCCATTGAAAAACATGTTTTTCATATACCAGAAATGTTTGAAGCTACTGACTGAATGAAAGGAGCTGGCATCTCACTCTCTTTGAATCTTCTTTATCATGCTAGGATTAGCAGGAAAAAGCAAAAAATTTCAGAATTGAACCTTGCAATGTGGAGATATTACTGTTTGTGCATTTACAATATTCATTGATTTTTGCCATTGAAAAACATGTTTTTCATATACCAGAAATGTTTGAAGCTACTGACTGAATGAAAGGAGCTGGCATCTCACTCTCTTTGAATCTTCTTTATCATGCTAGGATTAGCAGGAAAAAGCAAAAAATTTCAGAATTGCACCTTGCAATGTGGAGATATTACTGTTTGTGCATTTACAATATTCATTGATTTTTGCCATTGAAAAACATGTTTTTCATATACCAGAAATATTTGAAGCTACTGACTGAATGAAAGGAGCTGGCATCTCACTCTCTTTGAATCTTCTTTATCATGCTAGGATTAGCAGGAAAAAGCAAAAAATTTCAGAATTGCACCTTGCAATGTGGAGATATTACTGTTTGTGCATTTACAATATTCATTGATTTTTGCCATTGAAAAACATGTTTTTCATATACCAGAAATGTTTGAAGCTACTGACTGAATGAAAGGAGCTGGCATCTCACTCTCTTTGAATCTTCTTTATCATGCTAGGATTAACAGGAAAAAGCAAAAAATTTCAGAATTGCACCTTGCAATGTGGAGATATTACTGTTTGTGCATTTACAATATTCATTGATTTTTGCCATTGAAAAACATGTTTTTCATATACCAGAAATGTTTGAAGCTACTGACTGAATGAAAGGAGCTGGCATCTCACTCTCTTTGAATCTTCTTTATCATGCTAGGATTAACAGGAAAAAGCTAAAAATTTCAGAATTGCACCGTGCAATGTGGAGATATTACTGTTTGTGCATTTACAATATTCATTGATTTTTGCCATTGAAAAACATGTTTTTCATATACCAGAAATGTTTGAAGCTACTGACTGAATGAAAGGAGCTGGCATCTCACTCTCTTTGAATCTTCTTTATCATGCTAGAATCAGCAGGAAAAAGCAAAAAATTTCAGAATTGCACCTTGCAATGTGGAGATATTACTGTTTGTGCATTTACAATATTCATTGATTTTTGCCATTGAAAAACATGTTTTTCATATACCAGAAATGTTTGAAGCTACTGACTGAATGAAAGGAGCTGGCATCTCACTCTCTTTGAATCTTCTTTATCATGCTAGGATTAACAGGAAAAAGCTAAAAATTTCAGAATTGCACCGTGCAATGTGGAGATATTACTGTTTGTGCATTTACAATATTCATTGATTTTTGCCATTGAAAAACATGTTTTTCATATACCAGAAATGTTTGAAGCTACTGACTGAATGAAAGGAGCTGGCATCTCACTCTCTTTGAATCTTCTTTATCATGCTAGGATTAGCAGGAAAAAGCAAAAAATTTCAGAATTGCACCTTGCAATGTGGAGATATTACTGTTTGTGCATTTACAATATTCATTGATTTTTGCCATTGAAAAACATGTTTTTCATATACCAGAAATGTTTGAAGCTACTGACTGAATGAAAGGAGCTGGCATCTCACTCTCTTTGAATCTTCTTTATCATGCTAGGATTAACAGGAAAAAGCTAAAAATTTCAGAATTGCACCGTGCAATGTGGAGATATTACTGTTTGTGCATTTACAATATTCATTGATTTTTGCCATTGAAAAACATGTTTTTCATATACCAGAAATGTTTGAAGCTACTGACTGAATGAAAGGAGCTGGCATCTCACTCTCTTTGAATCTTCTTTATCATGCTAGGATTAGCAGGAAAAAGCAACAAATTTCAGAATTGCACCGTGCAATGTGGAGATATTACTGTTTGTGCATTTACAATATTCATTGATTTTTGCCATTGAAAAACATGTTTTTCATATACCAGAAATGTTTGAAGCTACTGACTGAATGAAAGGAGCTGGCATCTCACTCTCTTTGAATCTTCTTTATCATGCTAGGATTAGCAGGAAAAAGCAAAAAATTTCAGAATTGCACCTTGCAATGTGGAGATATTACTGTTTGTGCATTTACAATATTCATTGATTTTTGCCATTGAAAAACATGTTTTTCATATACCAGAAATGTTTGAAGCTACTGACTGAATGAAAGGAGCTGGCATCTCACTCTCTTTGAATCTTCTTTATCATGCTAGGATTAACAGGAAAAAGCAAAAAATTTCAGAATTGCACCTTGCAATGTGGAGATATTACTGTTTGTGCATTTACAATATTCATTGATTTTTGCCATTGAAAAACATGTTTTTCATATACCAGAAATGTTTGAAGCTACTGACTGAATGAAAGGAGCTGGCATCTCACTCTCTTTGAATCTTCTTTATCATGCTAGGATTAACAGGAAAAAGCTAAAAATTTCAGAATTGCACCGTGCAATGTGGAGATATTACTGTTTGTGCATTTACAATATTCATTGATTTTTGCCATTGAAAAACATGTTTTTCATATACCAGAAATGTTTGAAGCTACTGACTGAATGAAAGGAGCTGGCATCTCACTCTCTTTGAATCTTCTTTATCATGCTAGGATTAGCAGGAAAAAGCAAAAAATTTCAGAATTGCACCTTGCAATGTGGAGATATTACTGTTTGTGCATTTACAATATTCATTGATTTTTGCCATTGAAAAACATGTTTTTCATATACCAGAAATGTTTGAAGCTACTGACTGAATGAAAGGAGCTGGCATCTCACTCTCTTTGAATCTTCTTTATCATGCTAGGATTAGCAGGAAAAAGCAAAAAATTTCAGAATTGCACCTTGCAATGTGGAGATATTACTGTTTGTGCATTTACAATATTCATTGATTTTTGCCATTGAAAAACATGTTTTTCATATACCAGAAATATTTGAAGCTACTGACTGAATGAAAGGAGCTGGCATCTCACTCTCTTTGAATCTTCTTTATCATGCTAGGATTAGCAGGAAAAAGCAAAAAATTTCAGAATTGCACCTTGCAATGTGGAGATATTACTGTTTGTGCATTTACAATATTCATTGATTTTTGCCATTGAAAAACATGTTTTTCATATACCAGAAATGTTTGAAGCTACTGACTGAATGAAAGGAGCTGGCATCTCACTCTCTTTGAATCTTCTTTATCATGCTAGGATTAACAGGAAAAAGCAAAAAATTTCAGAATTGCACCTTGCAATGTGGAGATATTACTGTTTGTGCATTTACAATATTCATTGATTTTTGCCATTGAAAAACATGTTTTTCATATACCAGAAATGTTTGAAGCTACTGACTGAATGAAAGGAGCTGGCATCTCACTCTCTTTGAATCTTCTTTATCATGCTAGGATTAACAGGAAAAAGCTAAAAATTTCAGAATTGCACCGTGCAATGTGGAGATATTACTGTTTGTGCATTTACAATATTCATTGATTTTTGCCATTGAAAAACATGTTTTTCATATACCAGAAATGTTTGAAGCTACTGACTGAATGAAAGGAGCTGGCATCTCACTCTCTTTGAATCTTCTTTATCATGCTAGAATCAGCAGGAAAAAGCAAAAAATTTCAGAATTGCACCTTGCAATGTGGAGATATTACTGTTTGTGCATTTACAATATTCATTGATTTTTGCCATTGAAAAACATGTTTTTCATATACCAGAAATGTTTGAAGCTACTGACTGAATGAAAGGAGCTGGCATCTCACTCTCTTTGAATCTTCTTTATCATGCTAGGATTAACAGGAAAAAGCTAAAAATTTCAGAATTGCACCGTGCAATGTGGAGATATTACTGTTTGTGCATTTACAATATTCATTGATTTTTGCCATTGAAAAACATGTTTTTCATATACCAGAAATGTTTGAAGCTACTGACTGAATGAAAGGAGCTGGCATCTCACTCTCTTTGAATCTTCTTTATCATGCTAGGATTAGCAGGAAAAAGCAAAAAATTTCAGAATTGCACCTTGCAATGTGGAGATATTACTGTTTGTGCATTTACAATATTCATTGATTTTTGCCATTGAAAAACATGTTTTTCATATACCAGAAATGTTTGAAGCTACTGACTGAATGAAAGGAGCTGGCATCTCACTCTCTTTGAATCTTCTTTATCATGCTAGGATTAACAGGAAAAAGCAAAAAATTTCAGAATTGCACCTTGCAATGTGGAGATATTACTGTTTGTGCATTTACAATATTCATTGATTTTTGCCATTGAAAAACATGTTTTTCATATACCAGAAATGTTTGAAGCTACTGACTGAATGAAAGGAGCTGGCATCTCACTCTCTTTGAATCTTCTTTATCATGCTAGGATTAACAGGAAAAAGCTAAAAATTTCAGAATTGCACCGTGCAATGTGGAGATATTACTGTTTGTGCATTTACAATATTCATTGATTTTTGCCATTGAAAAACATGTTTTTCATATACCAGAAATGTTTGAAGCTACTGACTGAATGAAAGGAGCTGGCATCTCACTCTCTTTGAATCTTCTTTATCATGCTAGGATTAGCAGGAAAAAGCAAAAAATTTCAGAATTGCACCTTGCAATGTGGAGATATTACTGTTTGTGCATTTACAATATTCATTGATTTTTGCCATTGAAAAACATGTTTTTCATATACCAGAAATGTTTGAAGCTACTGACTGAATGAAAGGAGCTGGCATCTCACTCTCTTTGAATCTTCTTTATCATGCTAGGATTAACAGGAAAAAGCTAAAAATTTCAGAATTGCACCGTGCAATGTGGAGATATTACTGTTTGTGCATTTACAATATTCATTGATTTTTGCCATTGAAAAACATGTTTTTCATATACCAGAAATGTTTGAAGCTACTGACTGAATGAAAGGAGCTGGCATCTCACTCTCTTTGAATCTTCTTTATCATGCTAGGATTAACAGGAAAAAGCAAAAAATTTCAGAATTGCACCTTGCAATGTGGAGATATTACTGTTTGTGCATTTACAATATTCATTGATTTTTGCCATTGAAAAACATGTTTTTCATATACCAGAAATGTTTGAAGCTACTGACTGAATGAAAGGAGCTGGCATCTCACTCTCTTTGAAACTTCTTTATCATGCTAGGATTAACAGGAAAAAGCTAAAAATTTCAGAATTGCACCGTGCAATGTGGAGATATTACTGTTTGTGCATTTACAATATTCATTGATTTTTGCCATTGAAAAACATGTTTTTCATATACCAGAAATGTTTGAAGCTACTGACTGAATGAAAGGAGCTGGCATCTCACTCTCTTTGAATCTTCTTTATCATGCTAGGATTAGCAGGAAAAAGCAAAAAATTTCAGAATTGCACCTTGCAATGTGGAGATATTACTGTTTGTGCATTTACAATATTCATTGATTTTTGCCATTGAAAAACATGTTTTTCATATACCAGAAATGTTTGAAGCTACTGACTGAATGAAAGGAGCTGGCATCTCACTCTCTTTGAATCTTCTTTATCATGCTAGGATTAACAGGAAAAAGCTAAAAATTTCAGAATTGCACCGTGCAATGTGGAGATATTACTGTTTGTGCATTTACAATATTCATTGATTTTTGCCATTGAAAAACATGTTTTTCATATACCAGAAATGTTTGAAGCTACTGACTGAATGAAAGGAGCTGGCATCTCACTCTCTTTGAATCTTCTTTATCATGCTAGGATTAGCAGGAAAAAGCAAAAAATTTCAGAATTGCACCTTGCAATGTGGAGATATTACTGTTTGTGCATTTACAATATTCATTGATTTTTGCCATTGAAAAACATGTTTTTCATATACCAGAAATGTTTGAAGCTACTGACTGAATGAAAGGAGCTGGCATCTCACTCTCTTTGAATCTTCTTTATCATGCTAGGATTAACAGGAAAAAGCAAAAAATTTCAGAATTGCACCTTGCAATGTGGAGATATTACTGTTTGTGCATTTACAATATTCATTGATTTTTGCCATTGAAAAACATGTTTTTCATATACCAGAAATGTTTGAAGCTACTGACTGAATGAAAGGAGCTGGCATCTCACTCTCTTTGAATCTTCTTTATCATGCTAGGATTAACAGGAAAAAGCTAAAAATTTCAGAATTGCACCGTGCAATGTGGAGATATTACTGTTTGTGCATTTACAATATTCATTGATTTTTGCCATTGAAAAACATGTTTTTCATATACCAGAAATGTTTGAAGCTACTGACTGAATGAAAGGAGCTGGCATCTCACTCTCTTTGAATCTTCTTTATCATGCTAGGATTAGCAGGAAAAAGCAAAAAATTTCAGAATTGCACCTTGCAATGTGGAGATATTACTGTTTGTGCATTTACAATATTCATTGATTTTTGCCATTGAAAAACATGTTTTTCATATACCAGAAATGTTTGAAGCTACTGACTGAATGAAAGGAGCTGGCATCTCACTCTCTTTGAATCTTCTTTATCATGCTAGGATTAGCAGGAAAAAGCAAAAAATTTCAGAATTGCACCTTGCAATGTGGAGATATTACTGTTTGTGCATTTACAATATTCATTGATTTTTGCCATTGAAAAACATGTTTTTCATATACCAGAAATGTTTGAAGCTACTGACTGAATGAAAGGAGCTGGCATCTCACTCTCTTTGAATCTTCTTTATCATGCTAGGATTAACAGGAAAAAGCAAAAAATTTCAGAATTGCACCTTGCAATGTGGAGATATTACTGTTTGTGCATTTACAATATTCATTGATTTTTGCCATTGAAAAACATGTTTTTCATATACCAGAAATGTTTGAAGCTACTGACTGAATGAAAGGAGCTGGCATCTCACTCTCTTTGAATCTTCTTTATCATGCTAGGATTAACAGGAAAAAGCTAAAAATTTCAGAATTGCACCGTGCAATGTGGAGATATTACTGTTTGTGCATTTACAATATTCATTGATTTTTGCCATTGAAAAACATGTTTTTCATATACCAGAAATGTTTGAAGCTACTGACTGAATGAAAGGAGCTGGCATCTCACTCTCTTTGAATCTTCTTTATCATGCTAGGATTAGCAGGAAAAAGCAAAAAATTTCAGAATTGCACCTTGCAATGTGGAGATATTACTGTTTGTGCATTTACAATATTCATTGATTTTTGCCATTGAAAAACATGTTTTTCATATACCAGAAATGTTTGAAGCTACTGACTGAATGAAAGGAGCTGGCATCTCACTCTCTTTGAATCTTCTTTATCATGCTAGGATTAGCAGGAAAAAGCAAAAAATTTCAGAATTGCACCTTGCAATGTGGAGATATTACTGTTTGTGCATTTACAATATTCATTGATTTTTGCCATTGAAAAACATGTTTTTCATATACCAGAAATGTTTGAAGCTACTGACTGAATGAAAGGAGCTGGCATCTCACTCTCTTTGAATCTTCTTTATCATGCTAGGATTAGCAGGAAAAAGCAAAAAATTTCAGAATTGCACCTTGCAATGTGGAGATATTACTGTTTGTGCATTTACAATATTCATTGATTTTTTCCATTGAAAAACATGTTTTTCATATACCAGAAATGTTTGAAGCTACTGACTGAATGAAAGGAGCTGGCATCTCACTCTCTTTGAATCTTCTTTATCATGCTAGGATTAACAGGAAAAAGCAAAAAATTTCAGAATTGCACCTTGCAATGTGGAGATATTACTGTTTGTGCATTTACAATATTCATTGATTTTTGCCATTGAAAAACATGTTTTTCATATACCAGAAATGTTTGAAGCTACTGACTGAATGAAAGGAGCTGGCATCTCACTCTCTTTGAATCTTCTTTATCATGCTAGGATTAACAGGAAAAAGCTAAAAATTTCAGAATTGCACCGTGCAATGTGGAGATATTACTGTTTGTGCATTTACAATATTCATTGATTTTTGCCATTGAAAAACATGTTTTTCATATACCAGAAATGTTTGAAGCTACTGACTGAATGAAAGGAGCTGGCATCTCACTCTCTTTGAATCTTCTTTATCATGCTAGGATCAGCAGGAAAAAGCAAAAAATTTCAGAATTGCACCTTGCAATGTGGAGATATTACTGTTTGTGCATTTACAATATTCATTGATTTTTGCCATTGAAAAACATGTTTTTCATATACCAGAAATGTTTGAAGCTACTGACTGAATGAAAGGAGCTGGCATCTCTCTCTTTGAATCTTCTTTATCATGCTAGGATTAACAGGAAAAAGCTAAAAATTTCAGAATTGCACCGTGCAATGTGGAGATATTACTGTTTGTGCATTTACAATATTCATTGATTTTTGCCATTGAAAAACATGTTTTTCATATACCAGAAATGTTTGAAGCTACTGACTGAATGAAAGGAGCTGGCATCTCACTCTCTTTGAATCTTCTTTATCATGCTAGGATTAGCAGGAAAAAGCAAAAAATTTCAGAATTGCACCTTGCAATGTGGAGATATTACTGTTTGTGCATTTACAATATTCATTGATTTTTGCCATTGAAAAACATGTTTTTCATATACCAGAAATGTTTGAAGCTACTGACTGAATGAAAGGAGCTGGCATCTCACTCTCTTTGAATCTTCTTTATCATGCTAGGATTAACAGGAAAAAGCAAAAAATTTCAGAATTGCACCTTGCAATGTGGAGATATTACTGTTTGTGCATTTACAATATTCATTGATTTTTGCCATTGAAAAACATGTTTTTCATATACCAGAAATGTTTGAAGCTACTGACTGAATGAAAGGAGCTGGCATCTCACTCTCTTTGAATCTTCTTTATCATGCTAGGATTAACAGGAAAAAGCTAAAAATTTCAGAATTGCACCGTGCAATGTGGAGATATTACTGTTTGTGCATTTACAATATTCATTGATTTTTGCCATTGAAAAACATTTTTCATATACCAGAAATGTTTGAAGCTACTGACTGAATGAAAGGAGCTGGCATCTCACTCTCTTTGAATCTTCTTTATCATGCTAGGATTAGCAGGAAAAAGCAAAAAATTTCAGAATTGCACCTTGCAATGTGGAGATATTACTGTTTGTGCATTTACAATATTCATTGATTTTTGCCATTGAAAAACATGTTTTTCATATACCAGAAATGTTTGAAGCTACTGACTGAATGAAAGGAGCTGGCATCTCACTCTCTTTGAATCTTCTTTATCATGCTAGGATTAACAGGAAAAAGCTAAAAATTTCAGAATTGCACCGTGCAATGTGGAGATATTACTGTTTGTGCATTTACAATATTCATTGATTTTTGCCATTGAAAAACATGTTTTTCATATACCAGAAATGTTTGAAGCTACTGACTGAATGAAAGGAGCTGGCATCTCACTCTCTTTGAATCTTCTTTATCATGCTAGGATTAACAGGAAAAAGCTAAAAATTTCAGAATTGCACCGTGCAATGTGGAGATATTACTGTTTGTGCATTTACAATATTCATTGATTTTTGCCATTGAAAAACATGTTTTTCATATACCAGAAATGTTTGAAGCTACTGACTGAATGAAAGGAGCTGGCATCTCACTCTCTTTGAATCTTCTTTATCATGCTAGGATTAGCAGGAAAAAGCAAAAAATTTCAGAATTGCACCTTGCAATGTGGAGATATTACTGTTTGTGCATTTACAATATTCATTGATTTTTGCCATTGAAAAACATGTTTTTCATATACGAGAAATGTTTGAAGCTACTGACTGAATGAAAGGAGCTGGCATCTCACTCTCTTTTGAATCTTCTTTATCATGCTAGGATTAACAGGAAAAAGGTAAAAATTTCAGAATTGCACCGTGCAATGTGGAGATATTACTGTTTGTGCATTTACAATATTCATTGATTTTTGCCATTGAAAAACATGTTTTTCATATACCAGAAATGTTTGAAGCTACTGACTGAATGAAAGGAGCTGGCATCTCACTCTCTTTGAATCTTCTTTATCATGCTAGGATTAACAGGAAAAAGCTAAAAATTTCAGAATTGCACCGTGCAATGTGGAGATATTACTGTTTGTGCATTTACAATATTCATTGATTTTTGCCATTGAAAAACATGTTTTTCATATACCAGAAATGTTTGAAGCTACTGACTGAATGAAAGGAGCTGGCATCTCACTCTCTTTGAATCTTCTTTATCATGCTAGGATTAGCAGGAAAAAGCAAAAAATTTCAGAATTGCACCTTGCAATGTGGAGATATTACTGTTTGTGCATTTACAATATTCATTGATTTTTGCCATTGAAAAACATGTTTTTCATATACCAGAAATGTTTGAAGCTACTGACTGAATGAAAGGAGCTGGCATCTCACTCTCTTTGAATCTTCTTTATCATGCTAGGATTAGCAGGAAAAAGCAAAAAATTTCAGAATTGCACCTTGCAATGTGGAGATATTACTGTTTGTGCATTTACAATATTCATTGATTTTTGCCATTGAAAAACATGTTTTTCATATACCAGAAATATTTGAAGCTACTGACTGAATGAAAGGAGCTGGCATCTCACTCTCTTTGAATCTTCTTTATCATGCTAGGATTAGCAGGAAAAAGCAAAAAATTTCAGAATTGCACCTTGCAATGTGGAGATATTACTGTTTGTGCATTTACAATATTCATTGATTTTTGCCATTGAAAAACATGTTTTTCATATACCAGAAATGTTTGAAGCTACTGACTGAATGAAAGGAGCTGGCATCTCACTCTCTTTGAATCTTCTTTATCATGCTAGGATTAACAGGAAAAAGCAAAAAATTTCAGAATTGCACCTTGCAATGTGGAGATATTACTGTTTGTGCATTTACAATATTCATTGATTTTTGCCATTGAAAAACATGTTTTTCATATACCAGAAATGTTTGAAGCTACTGACTGAATGAAAGGAGCTGGCATCTCACTCTCTTTGAATCTTCTTTATCATGCTAGGATTAACAGGAAAAAGCTAAAAATTTCAGAATTGCACCGTGCAATGTGGAGATATTACTGTTTGTGCATTTACAATATTCATTGATTTTTGCCATTGAAAAACATGTTTTTCATATACCAGAAATGTTTGAAGCTACTGACTGAATGAAAGGAGCTGGCATCTCACTCTCTTTGAATCTTCTTTATCATGCTAGGATCAGCAGGAAAAAGCAAAAAATTTCAGAATTGCACCTTGCAATGTGGAGATATTACTGTTTGTGCATTTACAATATTCATTGATTTTTGCCATTGAAAAACATGTTTTTCATATACCAGAAATGTTTGAAGCTACTGACTGAATGAAAGGAGCTGGCATCTCTCTCTTTGAATCTTCTTTATCATGCTAGGATTAACAGGAAAAAGCTAAAAATTTCAGAATTGCACCGTGCAATGTGGAGATATTACTGTTTGTGCATTTACAATATTCATTGATTTTTGCCATTGAAAAACATGTTTTTCATATACCAGAAATGTTTGAAGCTACTGACTGAATGAAAGGAGCTGGCATCTCACTCTCTTTGAATCTTCTTTATCATGCTAGGATTAGCAGGAAAAAGCAAAAAATTTCAGAATTGCACCTTGCAATGTGGAGATATTACTGTTTGTGCATTTACAATATTCATTGATTTTTGCCATTGAAAAACATGTTTTTCATATACCAGAAATGTTTGAAGCTACTGACTGAATGAAAGGAGCTGGCATCTCACTCTCTTTGAAACTTCTTTATCATGCTAGGATTAACAGGAAAAAGCTAAAAATTTCAGAATTGCACCGTGCAATGTGGAGATATTACTGTTTGTGCATTTACAATATTCATTGATTTTTGCCATTGAAAAACATGTTTTTCATATACCAGAAATGTTTGAAGCTACTGACTGAATGAAAGGAGCTGGCATCTCACTCTCTTTGAATCTTCTTTATCATGCTAGGATTAGCAGGAAAAAGCAAAAAATTTCAGAATTGCACCTTGCAATGTGGAGATATTACTGTTTGTGCATTTACAATATTCATTGATTTTTGCCATTGAAAAACATGTTTTTCATATACCAGAAATGTTTGAAGCTACTGACTGAATGAAAGGAGCTGGCATCTCACTCTCTTTGAATCTTCTTTATCATGCTAGGATTAACAGGAAAAAGCTAAAAATTTCAGAATTGCACCGTGCAATGTGGAGATATTACTGTTTGTGCATTTACAATATTCATTGATTTTTGCCATTGAAAAACATGTTTTTCATATACCAGAAATGTTTGAAGCTACTGACTGAATGAAAGGAGCTGGCATCTCACTCTCTTTGAATCTTCTTTATCATGCTAGGATTAACAGGAAAAAGCAAAAAATTTCAGAATTGCACCTTGCAATGTGGAGATATTACTGTTTGTGCATTTACAATATTCATTGATTTTTGCCATTGAAAAACATGTTTTTCATATACCAGAAATGTTTGAAGCTACTGACTGAATGAAAGGAGCTGGCATCTCACTCTCTTTGAAACTTCTTTATCATGCTAGGATTAACAGGAAAAGCTAAAAATTTCAGAATTGCACCGTGCAATGTGGAGATATTACTGTTTGTGCATTTACAATATTCATTGATTTTTGCCATTGAAAAACATGTTTTTCATATACCAGAAATGTTTGAAGCTACTGACTGAATGAAAGGAGCTGGCATCTCACTCTCTTTGAATCTTCTTTATCATGCTAGGATTAGCAGGAAAAAGCAAAAAATTTCAGAATTGCACCTTGCAATGTGGAGATAT
>NW_027369355.1:0-43217 GCF_046119375.1 Phyllobates terribilis
GGGTCACAGGTCACCACCATCCCGTACGTGCTCTTCAAGCAGTACTGGAATGACTCGGATATTACCCGCTACCCTGACGACGACCTGAGTATCATCGCCAGCAATGGTCAGCCCGTGCCACAGATCGGATTTAAAGAGGTGACCATCAAAATTGGTAGAGTCGAACTGGCCGCACAGGGACTGATCATTGTAGATATTGATAAACATGAGAGTCACCCAAAAATAACTCTAGGAACTAATGTAATTGAAAATTGTCTTGCAGAGGTGATTTTCCTTTTACAGCAGGTTGCCAAGAATGCCAGCTCCGGCGAGCAGCGGGTGCTCCAGAAAGAGATCCGGGCACTGATGCAACGGCAACAAGTGGAACTCTCCGGCGGTGAGATTGGTAGCGTAAGAATGTGTGACCCTTTTCCTATTGCCATGCCCCCAAAAAGTGAAATGATGATTTGGTGCCGGGCAGCTATTGGTCTGAGAGGTAGAGATTACCAGGCAATGGTAGAACCAGTTTACTCAGACAGTAGGCCCACCATTTTGACAGCACGGGGGGTGGTCAATGTACGCCATGGGAGGGTGCCCGTTCGCATAATAAATATCGGGGAGAGGGAAGTGTACCTGCCCCGGTATGCCACGCTAGCCAAATTATATACCACTAATCAAAATTCTATACAATCTGTGGAACCCTTGCCTCCATCTCACCCGGAGGAAGGTAACGGCTCTAAGAAAGACATGGAGGACTGGTGTCAGCAACTACATCTGGGTACTGACTCCACTCCCTCACACCAGAAACAAGGAGTCTATCGGGTGGTTCAAGAGTATGAGAGAGTGTTTAGTAAACACCCGTTAGACTTCGGGCGAGTCAAGGGGGTAGAACACCGCATCCCCACGGGAGATCATCCTCCCATAAAAGAGAGGTATCGACCCGTACCCCCTGCACATTACCAATACGCCAAGGGGATGCTTAGAGACATGAAGGAGGCTGGGGTAATCCGGGATAGCTGTAGCCCCTGGGCAGCCCCACTAGTTTTAGTCAAAAAGAAAGACAACACCATGAGGATGTGTGTAGATTACCGGAAAATCAACCGTATCACACACAAGGATGCGTACCCCTTGCCAAGGATAGAGGAGTCATTGGCTGCTTTAAGATCTGCTAACTTCTTCTCTACCTTGGATCTCACTAGCGGGTACTGGCAGGTTCCTGTAGCAGAGGCGGACCGGGAGAAGACCGCATTCACCACCCCGATGGGACTTAGCGAGTTCACCTGCATGCCGTTCGGACTCTGCAACGCCCCAGGAACCTTCCAACGATTAATGGAGTGCTGTCTGGGCCACAGAAACTTCGAGACGGTCCTGTTGTACCTGGACGATGTCATCGTATACTCCAAAACTTATGAGGACCACCTGAAACACCTGGCGGAGGTGTTCGAAGCTCTGGCGAGTTACGGCCTAAAGGTGAAACCCTCCAAGTGTCACCTCCTGAAACCAAAGGTGCAATACCTGGGACACGTGGTGAGCGCTGACGGAGTGGCTCCCGACCCCGATAAGATCACCGCAATTAAGGGATGGCCAAGCCCCTCCAGCGTAAAAGAAGTGCGGCAGTTCCTAGGGTTGGTAGACTACTACCGAAGGTTTATTCCCGGTTTCACCAAAAAGGCAGCGCCTATGCAGGACCTCCTGATAGGCCAGTCCCGGAAGGCCAAGAACCAGAAGCCGCCCTTCAAATGGGAAGAGCTAGAAGAAGAGTCCTTCCGCCAGCTGAAGATGTCCCTCACGGGGGATGAAATCTTGGCGTACCCGGACTATAGCCAGCCCTTCATCCTCTACACCGACGCCAGTAACATCGGGCTAGGAGCCGTACTGTCCCAGATTCAGCAGGGGAAAGAACGAGTAATCGCCTATGCCAGCCGAAAACTGCGACCCACCGAAAGGAACCCCGAGAATTACAGCTCATTTAAGCTAGAGTTCCTGGCCGTGGTATGGGCAGTCACCGAGCGCTTTAAGCATTACCTTGCTTCTTCCCGGTTCACCGTATACACGGATAACAACCCGTTGACACACCTGGACACGGCAAGACTCGGTGCCCTGGAGCAGAGGTGGATGGCCCGTCTGTCCAACTACGAGTTCACAATCAAATACCGGGCAGGACGCTCCAATACTAACGCGGACGCCCTGTCCAGGATGCCCAACCTGCCGGACGAAGGAGAAGATCCGGAGGGACTGGAAGAAGTTGAACTCCCTGCGTTCCACCGTCATGGGACTATCCAGTATTCCCACCGGGTAAGGAGTAAGCAGGCTGCTACGTTGAACCCTTTACCCCACTACAACTGGGCGGAAACGCAAGACAGCGACCCTGCCGTCCGACTGGTGAAGGAGATGCTGACTCGGCCGGAGGCTCGCCTTGAACCAGACGCTCCGGAGGAAGCCAAACAACTATGGGCGGAGAAGAGTCGACTATTCCTTTACAAGGGGAAGTTGTGCCGCAGAATGGTCAACTCCCGGACGCATGAACTACTCTGGCAAGTAGTGGTGCCACGAAGAGATGCAGCCATGGTGATGGAGGCATACCACGACGGAGCTGGACACTTCGGGTGGAAAAAGCTGGAGTTCCTGCTGCGCGAGCGGTTCCACTGGGTAGGCATGAGGGGAACCATCGAGAAGTGGTGCAGAGACTGTGGCCCGTGCAATCTGAGAAGGAAGGACCGGGCCAGCCAGAAGACTCCCCTGCAGTCCATCGTCACCCGGCAACCGTTGGAACTGGTAGCCTTGGATCATGTAAAACTGACCCCAAGCAGAAGTGGCTACGTCTACGCGTTAACCATCGTGGATCATTACTCTCGGTTCTTGGTTGTCGTCCCCGTCAAGGACTTAACGGCTCAAACAGCAGCTCGAGCCTTCCAGCAGCACTTCTGCCGTCCACACGGGTACCCGGACCAAGTGTTGACGGACCAGGGACCTGCCTTTGAAGCGGAGGTCTTCCAGGAATTCTGCAATCTGTATGGCTGCCGGAAGATAAGGACGACACCCTACCATCCGCAAACTAATGGACTTTGTGAAAAAATGAACCAGGTGGTAATGGATCTTCTAAAAACATTGCCCCTGGAAGAACGCAGTCTGTGGCCTGAGAAGTTGCCCGATCTGGTGGACCTATACAACCACATCCCGGTAGGTTCCACCAACTGTACCCCGGCTTACCTAATGAGGGCAAGACCTGGTAAGTTACCTGTTGACCTGGAAATGGGAGTCCTGACACCCGAGGACACTTCACCAGAAACAGACTGGGACACAGAGAGGCAGCAGCAGTACCGGAGAGTACAGGAGAGCGTGGAGCGAAGTCTCTGTCAGGCTAGGGAAAGACAAGAGAAGACATACAACCAGTATGCTCCCGCTGTTCCCCTGGTACCCGGAGAGCAGGTCTTGAAGAGGAAGAGACGGCTCCACAAGTTGGACGACCAGTGGGAGAAGGACCCGTACACCGTACTGCCCTCAAGCCACGAGAATCCGAAGGTCTGTACCATCAGTAAAGACGGAGGGGAAACCACAGCCATTGTATCCCGGGACCACCTGAAGAAGTGTCCCGAACAACTGAGGAACCCTGAAGAGGAACAAGAAGACCTTCGACCCGTGGAAGAAAGGGAAGATATGGTTAGTACCGTGCTCGGGGACTTCCCTCGGTCTTGGACTCAAGTCAATGGTGCAGTTGTGGTACCCGTACTCACCTTCCTCCAACCATCATCCCAAGAACCTACGGAGCAACGGGTAGAGCTGGAAGAACAGCCGGTCCAGGAGGCAGAAGACTCCACACAAGCAGAACAGGAGAATCAACCCTCTGCTTATAGTGAGCCTGCCGTACCCCTAGTGAGACAAAGAGCCGGTAGACAGCTGCCCAGTTTACCCTTGACAGCTCCTACACCCTGTAGTTCAGGGCCAGACAGTCAGCTCCGTAGGTCCACTAGGGCCACTAGAGGCCAGTTACCCGCACGTTGGAGGATCTAAATGTTTAAGCTATTTTATATGTTTACCTGTCTATAGTTGCTTGTGTGTAATTTTGTGTTTCTAGTTGTTTTTAGGAATCCTTGGTGGATTTACCGGGAATCCTTGTACATAGTTGGAGCGTAACCCAGGATGGACTAAAGACTGTCAAGGACTTGGGGTAGAACAGACCCCTACCTGGTTACGTCTCCCTGTTTCGGTGAAATGGACACCTTTGCTTTTCTTCAAAGACTGCACCCGGTTGCGGACACGCCGTGACCATCTTATTGTGTTTCCTTATTGTATTTTAGTGTTGTTGTTTTTACCTTGTTATGTTTTTCTATAATGTGTTTAGTCCCGGAGTACTAAATTTTACTAGGGGGGAATGTGACACCCCAGGGGTCTGGTTGCCACAGTAACGTAATGTTATGTCTGAGAGCAGGTGGGAGGTCCTTTGGTCAGGGATCCTGTGCATGCCACACCTCCTGCCCAGTCTTGGGAGGGGAAGAACTTCCCCTATAAAAACCTGGGGCTGAGGCAGGGTGAGTGAGTAGAAGAAGAGAAGAAGTAGAGACAGCATAGCAAGAAACAGCAGTTACAAGGAGTCAGGGGCTGGCAGCTGCAGAGTTCGCCCTGACTAAGAAGACTTTTTACCAGACCCGGAGTCCGAGGCTGTGGGGACTAATTCCTACCCAGCAGCAGAATCCGTCAGGCAGGGGATTTCAGGTCCCCTGGCCCAGAAGCCCGAAGGCACGGTCACACGCGTGGGACCAGCACCGCCATCGTGGAGCGGAAGACATTAGAAGGCCCCGAGTCACCGGCCATACGGGTGAGCACCACACGGTACACTCAGGGACGTGGGCTACTTACATCAGCTTCTAGCAAGGTAGCCAGAAGAGTACAGTCAGTTTTGGAGGCCTACAACTACGCCTGGCCAGGGGAGATCCCATCTGCTCAAGGACTGACCAGGCCCCGTCCGCTAGCAAGTACTCCGGGAGGGTCTTTTGTTGTTACCAGTAAAGACCCTGAACTACACCGTACCGTCTCTGAGTGGTTCCTGCTACCCCCATCATCCACGTCGGCTGCCCTGAGGTCATACCCCTCCCGTTGGGGGTTATACTATCACGCTGCACAATCCCACCATCGGTCTCAGCGGTCTGCCCTGCAGCAGCAGCCCCCTGGCTGCACTCAACGGGTGGCGTAGTCATCAACCATTTACTACTAATAGACTGCCGTCTAGTTTGACTCCCTGGGCACGGACCGGGTCACCGCCACGAGACTACAACCCTCCACAGATCCGGCTCCGGGTAAGCTCCCGCGTGCGCAGCGCAGCGCGACACAGGCCCAGGGGCGCGTCAGTGACATCCTGCATGGGGCATTATAAACAGAGGGGAGTGACATCCTGCATGGGGCATTATGAAGAGAGGGGGTGACATCCTGAATGGGGCATTATAAAGAGGGGGGGTGACATCCTGATTGGGGATTATAAAGAGGAGGGGTGACATCCTGTTTGGGGCATTATAGAGAGAGGGGGTGACATCTTGCATGGGGCATTATAAAGAGGAGGGGTGACAGCCTGCATGGGGCAATATAAGGGGGGAACAGCCTGCATGGGGCATTATAAGGGGGGGGGACAGCCTGCTTAGTGCATTATGTGGGGGGAACAGCCTGCATGGAGCATTATACGGTGGGGGGACAGCCTGTATGGGGCATTATGTGGGGGGTAACAGCTTGCATGGAGCATTATAAGGGGGGAGACAGCCTGTATGGGGCATTATGTGGGGGGTAACAGCCTGCATGGAGCATTATATGGAGGCCAGTATCCTGTATGGAGCGTTATAAGGGGACCAGTATCCTGTATGGAGCGTTATATGGGGGGGCAGTATCCTGTATGGAGCTTTATAAGAGGACCAGTATCCTGTATGGAGCGTTATATGGGGGCCAGTATTCTGTATGGAGCCTTATATGGGGGGGCAGTATTCCGTATGGAGCCTTATATGGGGGCCAGTATTCCGTATGGAGCGTTATATGGGGGCCAGTATTCCGTATGGAGCCTTATATGGGGGCCAGTATTCCGTATGGGGCCTTACATGGGGGCCAGTATTCCGTATGGGGCCTTATATGGGGGCCAGTATTCCGTATGGGGCCTTATATGGGGGCCAGTATTCCTTTATGGAGCCTTATATGGGGGCCAGTATTCCGTATGCGGCCTTATATGGGGGCCAGTATTCTGTATGGAGATATGTGGTGCCCATTATACTGTACGAGGACTATGTGGGGTCATTATTCTGTATGGAGCAATATATAATGGGGCCCATAAAACTGTATGGAGGACTTAGTGGTGCCCATAATACTGTATGGAGGACTATATTGTCCGGTCTGCACTGTGTGCTGCGAGGATTCTCCGGCTTCTGAGCTATTGTAGAATTTACAGTAGATATCACTCATGTAATGTAAGAAGTGAAATCTTTGCATTGTACTATATATATAGATTTTTCTGCGGTATCTGTGCATCATGAATCGTGGTATGTGTTAGAGGGGCCCACTGAGACTCGCCCAGAAAAACCTGGAGCCGGCCCTAGATATAAGTATATTAAACGTTATAAATTCATTATAGCTGCAGTGATTTTCATGAAAACAGCTTGCTAGTGATGCACATTGCGTCACTACCAACGCTATGGGGGCAGTGTAGAGGGCAGCTAGGACGTGACAGGTTCTCTTTAACCCCTTAAGCCCCGCGGGTGGTTTGCACGTTAATGACCGGGCCAATTTTTACAATTCTGACCGCTGTCACTTTATGAGGTAATTACTCTGGAACGCTTCAACGGATCCCCCTGATTCTGAGACTGTTTTTTCGTGACATATTGTACTTCATGATTGTGGAAAAATTTCTTCGATATCACTTGCGTTTATTTGTGAAAAAAATGGAAATTTGGCGAAAATTTTGAAAATTTTGCGATTTTCAAAATTTGAATTTTTAAGCCCTGAAATCAGAGCGATATGTCACACAAAAGAGTTAATAAATAACATTTCCCACATGTCTACTTTACATCAGCACAATTTTGGAACCAAAATTTTTTTTTGTTAGGGAGCTATAAGGGTTAAAAGTTGACCAGCGATTTCTCATTTTTCCAACAAAATGTATAAAACCATTTTTTTAGGGACCACATCACATTTGAAGTCACTTTGAGAGGTCTTTATGACAGAAAATACCCAAAAGTGACACCATTCTAAAAACTGCACCCCTCAAGGTGCTCAAAACCACATTCAAGAACTTTATTAACCCTTCAGATGCTTCACAGGAATTTTTTGAATGTGGAAGAAAAAAATGAACATTTAACTTTTTTCACAAAAATGTTACTTTAGACCCAATTTTTTTTATTTTCACAGGGCTAACAAGAAAAAATGGACCCCAAAATTTGTGTGCTTGTGTGGCACTCCGAGGCTTACTGGCATCCCCCACACTCTCACAGGGATCCAGGCTTCACCTCCACCGGAGTCCACCAGGCCTCACCAGGCTTCCCACGAGCGGTGTTCCCCACACACAGGGAACAGCCTCGTGCCGCTCACACGGTGCCCACACAGGAGCTCCCAACACCCAGGAACTCCTACACACCGGAACACACCTGTCACAAATCACACAGGGTTTATATATACTGCAGCACACACACAGATAGGACCTTAACTGATGTCAGAGTCATGTGTCCACACCCTCTGTGTGCATAAGGACCTGTGTGATGTCACAGTCATGTGACCAGTCCGTTAAAGAGGAAGGTACATGGTCATTCAAAAACACACCAAACCATTAAAGGGATGTCTGCTACATCACTATATATATATGTATGTGTGTATATATATATGTGTATGTATGTATATGTATGTGTGTATATATATGTGTGTGTGTATATATATGTGTGTGTATATATATATATATATGTATGTATGTGTGTATGTGTATATATATATATATATATATATATATATATATATACATATGTGTGTGTGTGTGTGTTTGTACATACATACATACGTGGTCAAAATTGTTGGTACTCCTCGTTTAATGAAAGGAAAAACCCACAATGGTCACAGAAATAATTTGAATCTGACAAAAGTAATAATAAATTAAAAATCTATGAAAATGAACAAATGGAAGTCAGACATTGCTTTTCAACCCTGCTTCCACAGAAGTTTTTAAAAAATGTAACTCATGATATAGGCCTGGACAAAAATGATGGTACCCCTGAAAATAATGTGACAACAGATACATGTTAAATCAAGTTGTGTCCACTAATTAGCATCACAAGTGTCTACAATCTTGTAATCAGTCAGTGGGCCTGTATATAGGGCTACAGATACTCACTGTGCTGTTTGGTGACATGGTGTGTACCACACTCAACATGGACCAGAGGAAGCAAAGGAAAGAGTTGTCTCAGGAGATTAGAAAGAAAATTATAGACAAGCAAGTTAAGGGTAAAGGTTATAAGACCATCTCGAAGTAGCTTGATGTTCCTGTGACTACAGTTGCACATATTATTTAGAAATTTAAGATCCATGGGACTGTAGCCAACCTCCCTGGACGTGGCAGCAGGAGGAAAATTGATGACAAATCAAAGAGACGGATAATTCGAATGGTAACAAAAGAGCCCAGGATAACTTCTAAAGAGATTAAAGGTGAGCTTCATGCTCAAGGAACATCAGTGTCAGATCGCACCATCCATTGTTGTTTGATCCAAAGTGGACTTCATGGGAGACGACCAAGGAGAACACCATTGTTGAAAAAAATTTCATAAAAAAGCCAAACTGGAATTTGCCAAACTACATGTTGACAAGCCACAAAGCTTCTGGGAGAATGTCCTATGGACAGATGAGACAAACATTGAAGTTTTTGGCAAGGCACATCAGCACTATGTTCACAGACGGAAAAGTGAAGCATATCAAGAAAAGAACACTGTCCCTACTGTGAAACATGGAGGAGCTCTGTTATGTTCTCGGGCTGCTTTGCTGCATCTGGCACAGGGTGTCTTGAATCTGTGCAGGGTAAAATGTAATCTCAAGACTATCAAGGGATTCTAGAGAGAAATGTGCTACCCATTGTCAGAAAGCTTGGTCTCAGTCATGGGTCTTGCAACAGGATAATGACCCAAAACACACAGCTTATAACACCCAAGAACGGCTAAGAGGAAAACTTTCAACTATTCTGAAGTGGCCTTCTATGAGCCCTGACCTAAATCCTATTGAGCATCTTTGGAAAGAGCTGAAACCTGCCATCAGGAAAAGGCAACCTTCAAACACGATACAACATAAATAAAACTGTTACACTCGTGCCTGGACTGACTGGCGTGAGCGTGATTAGTGATCCCACTGTACCATGAACCGAGGAGTGCCTGGAGGGGCATAACTAAGTATCTACCCGATCCGACCAAGGTCGCACGGAGGCTAACGACTCCGTGAACCAAGGAGGAACCGAGCAGAGGGACCAGGTGCTACTCCAGGTTAGACCCCGGTCACAGCTGTTGACCCACACCGGGGAATGCAGGAACGGGCAGGTTAGGCTGGCACACAGACAGTTGGGTATTGGCAGGCACGGCTGGAGTGCAGACAAGAGGATACTGGCAAGCACGGCTGGTATGCAGACAGGAGGGCACTGGCAAGGCACGGCTGGTATGCAGACAGGGGGGTACTGGCAAACACGGCTGGAGTGCAGACAGGGAGGCACTAGCAGGTTGGAGCGCAGGCTGGATAGGGTCCAGTACAAACTGGGATTCAGGAACAGAACCGCAGATGCGGTAGACAAGCAGAGCAGAGAGGAACCGCTGGAACGGTAGGCAAGGCAGAGCAGAGAGATACCGCCAGAGCGGTGAGCAAGGCAGAGCAGGGCGAAACCGCCGGAGCGGTGGGCAAGGCAGAGCAGGAGGAACCGCCAGAGCGGTGAGCAAGGCAGAGCAGGGCGAAACCGCCGGAGCGGTGGACAAGGCAGAGCAGAGAGGAACCGCCGGAGCGGTGAGCAAGGCAGAGCAGAGAGGAATAATGAATGCACTTGGGCACACAAATCATCAAGATCTGCTGACGGCAACTCCTTTTGCAATGCTCGACCAATGAAGTGCTTGATGGGAGTCAAATCCGGAGATGCTTCTGGCCATGGTATCATGTTTAAGTCAAGCATGCTGCTCACAGTAGCACCTGCAACATGTAGCTTAACATTTCCATGTTGAAAAATAGTTACTGAGGCACGTTTAAGAAATGTCCATATCACTGGTTCCACGACCAAATCAATGTAACACTGAGCAGTTAGTATACCTGGAATGAAGACTAGAGGGGTCCTGCTACCATATATTATTACACAGCACACCATAATCCCGGGAGTACAATCGGTGTGACATTCTTTCTCGAATGCCAGTATTCTAATCTAGTCCAATTCCTCATATATGCCTACACACAGTATGATACCACTTTCATGGCCCCACAGTGGCTATCACACTCAATATGATGCCCCCACGGTCCTATTACACACAGCATGATGTACAGTATGATTCCCCCTGACAATACATTTCCCCACACAGTACATTGAAAGAAGACATCCATTGTGTTCTACCTATAACCTAACATGTTGATACAAAGGAAGGCAAAAGACCCATGAGGCAGATGCTAATTGCCCCCTATTAACGAAAAAATCCTTCCCAACTCCACTAATGGCAATTAGACTAGTTCCCTGGATGAACGTCCTATCACAGAATCTAGTTCCCATAACCTGTAATATATTTTTCAACAAAAGCATCCGGGCCATACTTGAACTTGTTTAGTAAATCAACAATTACAATATGATGTTCCCGAAAGTCTGAATATTAAAAATGGTGAACATTGGACATAATTTCAAAAAACATCACAGTAAAAGATAATGCCTTACCAACACCAGGTCAGATTACCAATGCACTGCAGGATGCAGCAAGCCTCCATGATAAAGGCGGGGGCAGCACATGTGCAAAATACTGATGCAGACAGCCACTCACTAACCTACCAATTCATGGAGGGGGTGGCTGTGTAGTATTATACATGCACACCGATGGAGTCTGCATAGGGCGCCAGTCACACAGATATGTGTGATACACAGTGTCTGGCTTGCAGCCTATTGATGTCTTGCTTGCAGCGTATTGATGACGCCCATAGTATTAGATCAGGCGGGTTGCCCAGAACTATATACATGCACCCCCACAGGACAGACGCCCCAATTCACCCAGCCAACACTAAAGAGGCCTGGCTGCATCCTGCAAAAAGATGTGCAAAAAAGATGAAAAATAGTATATAAGATAAGTACACCACATGAGGTATTGGACGATATTTTGGCCAAAATACGCAAGCTCACAACTCCATCGGTGTGCATGCATAATACTACACAGCCACCCCCTCCAAGAATTGGTAGGTTAGTGAGTGGCTGTCGGCATTAGTATTTTGCACATGTGCTGCCCCCGCCTTTATCATGGAGGCTTGCTGCATCCTGCGGTGCACTGGTAATCTGACCTGGTGTTGGTAAGGCATTATCTTTTACTGTGATGTTTATGTTCCCGAAAGTCCCGTAATTTCACTATTCTTAGAGTAAAGAATCGCCATCTATGATGACGGAGAAACCATCTTTCTTCTAGTAGGAGAGGGTGCCTCCTTGTCATCGTTGAAGGTCTATATGTAAAAAGTTCCTTAATAAGATCTCTATACTGTTTCTTCTTATATTTGTACATTGTAATAAGATCGCCCTTAAACCTTCATTATTCCAAACTGAATAACCCTAACTTTGATAACCTGTCTTGAAATTGCAGTGCACCAATTCCCTTAATAACCTTGGTTGCATTTGTCTGCATACGTCCTAGTTCAACTATGTCCGTCTTATACACCAAAGACCAAAATTATACACAGTATTCTAAATGTGGCTGAATTAGTGACTTGTATACAGACAAAACTATGTTCTTATCATAAGCATCTATGCCTCTTTTAATGCTTCCATGGTTCTATTTGCCTTGGCAGCAGCGGCCTAGCACTGGTTATTAAAGTTGAGTTTGCTGTCCACCCATACACCCAAGTCTTTTCCAGTGATGGTTTTCCCAGTGTTTAGTACATAATTGTACATTGTAATTTGTCCCAAGCAAGAACATTTATCTACATTAAACTTCAATTGCCATTTTTCAGCCCAAACCTCAAGCTTACATAAATCCCTCTGTAATATTACATTATCCTCCTATGTACTGATAACCTTGCAGAGTTTACGATCATCTGAAAATATTGAAATTTTACTCTGTATACCCCCCAAAAGGTCATTAATAATTGTATTAAATAGAAGTCCCAATACTGACTCCTGGGGTACACCACTTTTAAATGTGACCCAGTTAGTGTGTTCCATTAATAACCATCATCTGTTTCTTATCACTGAGCTTTTTTTTGTTTCTTTCGAAATCATCTATACGGTTCCAGACATATGGACCTTTTTAAGTGCTAATGTTTATGGTATTTACCAAAGAAGCAGTCACCCAATGACACTCTTCCTTCAGAGAATCTTCTGGGCCATGGAAACTGGCATGACTTTGGGGTTACTTGTAGTTTTGAATGATTCATTTTACTATTCAATGTACTAAAAATGGGGAAAAAAATCCATTTGTGGTGAAATTGGACCAAATACTGATAGTGGGACGGTAGCCTAAATCTCGGTCTCCTTTGAAGCTCAGCATATAGATGAGCTCCAGAGGAGCACCAAGACAGCGGGCACAGGGCCCTCACTGTCCTAGTGACCCATCAGCCCCCGAGATCATGTCACAGGGCACAGATGGGAGCTGGTAAATGGAAGCAGTGGCACTGGTTACATTTACGTGCTGCTGTCAGAGATTGACAGCAGCATTTAAATGATTAACTTGTCGTAATTAATTGCTGTACTTTTATGTTAGAGGAGCAGGAAAGAAGGAAAAGCCGAGCTGTGGAGTTAGTATCAGAAGAACGTACCAACTCCAACTGCAGGTAGAAAAAAATGTAAATACTTATATAGTGTTAATATTGTATATTATAAATTATTTTCATGCATAAATTGCTGAATATTTACTATTATTTGTTGCAGTATATTTGGTATTAGTAATTATTATAGTTGGAAATTTGACTTACTGACACCACAGCCCTAGTTAAAAGGGTTTTCCACAAGTGAATATATTTATATATATACTAGATGGTGTCCCAATTCTAACGCATCGGGTATTCTAGAATATGTATGCGGCCGACTGGGCGCAATCAGCAGAGTGGTGTTTAAATTTGGCGCCAATCTCGCTGATTGGTCGCGGTCGGCTGGCGGCCGCGACCAATCAGCAGAGCGTTGTTTAAATTTGGCGCCAGAGCATTGTTTAAATTTGGCGCCAATCTCGCTGATTGGTCGTGGCTGGCGTCCGCGACCAATTAGCAGAGCGTTGTATAAATTTGGCGCCAATCTCGCTGATTGGTCGTGGCTGGCATCCGCGACCAGTCAGCAGAGCATTGTTTAAATTTGGCGCCAAAATCGCTGATTGGTCGCGGGCAGCGTCCGCGACCAATCAGCACAGCAGTGTTTAAATTTGGCGCCAAAATCGCTGATTGGTCGCGGGCAGCGTCTGTGACCAATCAGCACAGCAGTGTTTAAATGTTGCGCCAAGATCGGTGATTGGTCGTGGCCGCTATTTAAATGTGGCGTCCAAATCGGTGATTGGTCGCGGGCAGCGGCCGCGACCAATCAGCACAGCGGTGTTTAACTTTTGCGCCAAGATCACTGATTGGTCGCGGCCAGAGACCGCGACCAATCAGCGAATCGTATAGGTGAGGACCGGGGAGCAGAATCGTATTGGTGAGGACCGGGGAGCGCCGCTGCCTGTGTGGCTACTTCCGCTGCGAGAAGCCGGGAGATGAGCGGCTTCTCGCAGCAGAAGTATCCCGACCCGCAGCGCCGCTCCCCGGTCCTCCCTTGACACCCTAGCCGCATGGAGGTCAACGCCACTGCCTGTGCGGCTACTTCCGCTGCGAGAAGCCGGGAGATGAGCGGCTGCTCGCCGGTCGGGGTTCTTCTGCTGCTAGCGGCCGGGAGATGAGAGCCTCGCGCCAGTCATCTCCCGGCTGCATCGCCGCTGAGCTCCGTCCCGCAGATGAGCCTCTAACGGCCGCCATCTTTTTTTTGAAATCCCGCGTCGCTGATTGGCCGCTGCTGGACCAATCAGTGACGCGGGATTTCCCCGACAGACAGACAGACAGACAGACGGGATAAGACGATTATATATATAGATATACGCGGTGTGCAGAATTATTAGGCAAATTGTATTTTAGAGGATTATTTTTATTGTTGATCAACAACTATGTTCTCAATCAACCCACAAGACTCATAAATATCCAAGCTTAATATTTTTGGAAGTTGGAGTGGTTTTTTTAAGATTTGGCTATCTTAGGAGGATATTTGTTTGTGCAGGTAACTATTACTGTGCAGAATTATTAGACAATTTAATAAAAACCAAATATAATCCCATCTCACTTGTTTATTTTCACCAGGTAAACCAATATCAGTGCACAAAATATAGAAATAAACATTTCTGACATGCAAAGACAAAAACCCAAAAAATTAGTGATCAGTATAGCCACCTTTCTTTATGATGACACTCAACAGCCTTCCATCCATAGATTCTGTCAGTTGCTTGATCTGTTTTCGATCAACATTGCGTGCAGCAGCCACCACAGCCTCCCAGACCCTGTTCCGAGAGGTGTACTGTTTTCCCTCCCTGTAGATCTCACATTTTATGATGGACCACAGGTTCTCTATGGGGTTGTCCTGCATGAAAATCATGTTTTTCTTGAACGATACCAACTTCTTCCTGTACCACTTCTTGAAGAAGTTGTCTTCCAGAAACTGGCAGTAGGTCTGGGATTTGAGCTTCACTTCATCCTCAACCCGAAAAGGTCCCACAAGTTCATCTTTGATGATACCAGCCCATACCAGTACCCCACTTCCACCTTGCTGGCATCTGAGTCGGAGTGGAGCTCTCTGCCGTTTACTGATCCAGCCTCTGGCCCATCCATCTGGCCCATCAAGAGTCACTCTCATTTCATCAGTCCATAAAACCTTTGAAAAATCAGTCTTAAGATATTTCTTGGCCCATTCTTGACGTTTTATCTTATGCTTCTTGTTCAAAGGTGGTCGTTTTTCAGCCTTCCTTACCTTGGCCATGTCCCTGAGTATCGCACACCTTGTGCTTTTTGATACTCCAGTAGCATTGCAGCTCTGAAATATGGCAAAACTGGTGGTGAATGGCATCTTGGCAGCTTCACGCTTGATTTTCCTCAATTCATGGGCAGTTATTTTGCGCCTTTTTTGGCCAACACGCTTCTTGCGACCCTGTTGACTATTTGCCATGAAACGCTTGAATGTTCGGTGATCACGCTTCAAAAGTTTGGAAATTTCAAGACTGCTGCATCCCTCTGCAAGACATCTCACAATTTTGGACTTTTCAGAGCCCGTCAAATCTCTCTTCTGACCCATTTTGCCAAAGGAAAGGAAGTTGCCTAATAATTAAGCACACCTTATATAGGGTGTTGATGTCATTAGCCAACACCCCTCCTCATTACAGAGATGCACATCACCAGATTTACTTAATTGGTAGTTGGCTCTCAAGCCTATGCAGCTTGGAGTAGGACAACATGTATAAAAAGTATCATGTGATCAAAATACTCATTTGCCTAATAATTCTGCACACAGTGTATATATATATATATATATATATATATATATAATCACACTATAATACAGTATGTCTTTTTTAGTTGAACAATTGGGATGTGGCTGCTGGGACCCCCAGGATGCCCAGTACTGAATCCAACTGGTTCTTATACATAAACCTTAAGTAGAGCCACATGAAGGTAAAAGGATCAGAGTGCCTGAAAAATGTATGGATCAGAAGGTGTTTTTCCCTGGATTGACTGTCATTCGTAGATGTAACAGAATCACTGGTCTTCTCTTCCACTTTTGGCTGAGGATTAGAGGATTAACATGAAACATGGAAACGATATTCTCTCATCAGACATATATGATGTTTAGTACTGATATGCCATAAATGTCAGTAGTATTACATTAAATGCAAAGGGACATTAATCAATTTGAAATGATTCTTTTTAGTTTTTTTTTTATTAAGAATTACATGGAAGAATGAAGAGATGTTCTTGGAGGGCCTTCTTCTGCAGATGTTACTTGCTGGTCAGAAGGCCACAGGTAGATGGTACAAGTCCTTCCACACAGGTGCATCTTTAATGGTGGACATGCTGTACTAGGCACTAGACATGAAGGGTTTTTCACATTGAGATGTTTGTGTTGCTCCGATGACAGGGAGCAAATATGCAGCTTTGTCTGATGGAGCGAGCAACCCTGGATAATCCACGCCGGCAAGATGATATCAGCCGGCGGAAGGTGGAACCTGTGAGAGGAGACAAAGAGACATAACTAATGTAAGTAATGGGACTACATATTAGAGCAGGGATGTCACACTCAAACACACAGAGGGCCAAAATGAAAAACTTGGACCCCACATAATCCTACATACAGAATAATGGCCCCACATAGTCCTCCGTACAGTATAATGGGCCCCACATTGTCCTCCATACAGAATAATGGCCCCAAATAGTGGTGGTGGTTCTGTTGTCGTGGGTCAAATATAACCACCCTGCGGGCCAGGTTTGGTCCACGGGCCAGAGTTTGACATGTATGTATTAGAGGATACTACTGTAGTGTCACTGTGACAGGATGATAGAGGAGTCGTATCCATACAGATGTACGGGGTCATTGTCAGTAATCCTACAGATAATATCTGCTCCACATGACTCCTTCTCACTGACTGACATCATGCAACATGGAGCTTATTGTTACACTTACCTCTTCTACTTCTTCTCTCTTCTACCTTCTCTGTTTTTTGTCGATCTTTCGATGCAGATTTTCTTTTCCCCTGAACTGGTGATTCTGATAAAAAAAACAAGAAAAAGATGTATATTATAAACTCCTAAAAGATTAGCTTTGTATCTTTATATAGAATTCTGTTATTCTTGTACCCTGTAGTCCCGGTAATTGATTATTGCACCATAATAGAGAGAATATGTCATATATACATAAAACCACCTGAGGGTCTGAGAATTAGATTGCCTTGTGAACTGATTAATATGAAACCTGTAGGTTTTCCGATATGTGGTGTCTAGCCAGGGAACTATGTCCCCTTATTAACATGATAACACTGCGGCATCCTGCAAGTAATATCTTAAAATAAGTTAGCTAAAACCTCAGTGCATTCTTAAGGTGATAAGGATCAGTATAGGCCTAGATGGAGACATGGGTGCAGTATTCAGAATCAGTTTGGCAGAAGACTGAATGGCTTCTTATGCATTAAAAATTATAACCTATGAGGCTATGTGCCCACGTAGCAGATTTGATGCAGAGCGTTTTTGCCTCTCTCTGGCAGAAAAAAACGTATGCAGATTTACATGCAGATTTACATGCGTTTTTTCTGCCAGAGAGAAGCGTTTTTTCAGCATTTTTACATGCGCTTTCGCATGCGTTTTTTCAAGAAGTTTTCCAAACGATTTTGAGCATCACTTGGAAAAGTGCTTGACAAGTTGGTCACACTATTTAAATCCATGCAACCGGCATGGATTTATATAGTGTGACCGAGTAATAGTTAAAAAAAAGAATAAGAATGGTAAAAAATGAAAAAAAAAAGATTATACTCACCTTCCGGTGTCTTCCCGGTGTCATCTCTGCTGCGTCCGGTCTCTTGCAATGCTCGCGGTGCTGTGAAGGACCTGCGGTGACGTCATTGAGTCATGTGATGGGTCACATGACTCAGTGACGTCATGACAGGTCCTTCACAACAGCGCGAGCATTGCAAGAGACCGGACGGCGTGGACAAAACACTGGGAGGACATCGGAAGGTGATTATAAGCTTTATTTTTTATTTTAAATTCTTTTCTTTACAGATTCTATGGTACCCAGGTCTGGATGAGAGTCTCCTCTCCTCCAGACTTGGGTACCATCCGCACATTAGAAAGCGCCAATTACGCAAGTACAGATGCAGTCTTGCGGAATTAGCGCGTTCTAATGCAAGTCAATGGCGGCGATTACGCTGCGCGTCCGCAAAATTAATGGACATGCTGCGTATTTTTGAGCGCAGCATAAACGCTGCGGAAAAATACGCAGCATGGGCATTGAAAGTGCGGAATTGCATTGGAGACCATGGGGGAAGGTTTACCAAGCGTTTCCCAAGTGTTTACGCTGTAGAAATTCCGCAGCGTAAACGCTTGAAAAACGCATCGTGGGCACACAGCCTAAGAGTGAGGATTTTTATAAAATGAAATGTTGGGCTGTTTTCACATTACACTTTTTGACACAGGCTGCAATAGAATGACCTATAGAGCTATACATACCTGACAATATGGATGACTGTCTGCCTTCAGCAGTGAAACACTGCTTGTCATCATCAGACTTAGAGGGGGAAGAATCTTTCTGCGTCTGGTTGTCATCAGATTTAGAGGGGGGAGAATCTTTCTGCGTCTGGTTGTCATCAGATTTAGAGGGGGGAGAATCTTTCTGCGTCTGGTTGTCATCAGACTTAGAGGGGGGAGAATCTTTCTGCGTCTGGTTGTCATCAGATTTAGAGGGGGGAGAATCTTTCTGCGTCTGGTTGTCATCAGACTTAGAGGGGGGAGAATCTCTCTGTGTCTGGTTGTCATCCTCAGATTTAGAAGGGGGAGAATCTTTCTGCGTCTGGTTGTCATCAGACTTAGAGGGGGGAGAATCTCTCTGTGTCTGGTTGTCATCAGATTTAGAAGGGGGAGAATCTTTCTGCGTCTGGTTGTCTTCAGACTTAGAGGGGGGAGAATCTTTCTGTCTGTTTGGTAGAAGAAAAACATATAAATTACAAGTGAAAACAATAGATACGGATACAACACCTGTCTGCAAAGCCCATTAGGACATCTGAATAACATGAAGGGGATGCTGTGCTCAAGACCCTCTTCTACCAGCAAGAATGGAGAATCACTAGCAATATTTATTTTCCTGTAATGAACTGGAAATTAAAGCTGGTCATAGTTATCAACTTTCATCACCAGCGTTATCACAAGTCAGAAACATGGTGATCAGCAATCATGTGGTCATCGATACTGGATTTAGTATCGACTTACACTCGTCTTGAATTTGGTGTTGTGAACACATATCAGAATGGACCCCATAAAAATAATTTGCTCACATGTCTGACTGTTTTGCACTTTCTGGTGAATACCCTGGAGGTGACTTGGGTTCTTCATTGTTCATCATCTTGGTATGGATGGAACAGAGCTAATACAAAGAGGAAAAAAAAATATTTTAATATTTTACAATTTTATTTTAATTACAGGTTGTATGGATCTTATTGGTCACATACTTACTTTAGAAAGCCTATGCGAAGATGATAGAAAGTTTTGGCTTTCCGGCCAGTCATTATCTTCACTTGTGTCCCCCTCATCTGAATCAATATGTTGATGTCTGCTACATCGAGCTGAAAAGTACAAGAGTTAATCGAGATTATTAGCATAATACTTTGTCCTGAACAGTCACCATTTGATCATGAATCAAGGTGGGGACTGATTCTCACTTAAAATGAAATACAAGACACACAGCAGCTTTCTGCAGATGATGTCTCATTCTACTTACTGTCAAAGTAGATGGTATCCTCTTCTGACTCAAGATCAGGAATGAACAGCGACTTCTGACTTAGAAGGTTGTCAAAATCTAAGTTACGCAGGAATGGATGAAATTTGATCTCATTTGCTCCTCCTTGAAAAGGAAAACAATGAATAGTGATATAGTTATTGTCAAAGAGACAAGTTTCTTAGGCCTCCTACACCTATCCGTGTTTGCACTACATGTGGCATCCATTTTTCTTTCACGTATGCCACCCGTACCCATTATCATCTATGCTGCTGTTTTTTTGTGGCAGCACAGATGACAAGTGCCAATACAAGTCTATGGGACCCTGAAAAACACGTACATCACACAGATGGCATCCGTGTGCCATTTGTGTGCCTTCCTTACGCTGTATCTGTTTAACATTACAAAGTATAAGAGATACTTTATCATTTCTTTTTCTTTGCCGTACCGGAAAAACACTGATGGCACACTGATGGCACACTGATTCAAAACACTGATGACACTAGTACTGTTTTTTTCCGGTACTGGTTTCAGTACTGATTTTATACGGACGTGTGAAGGGGGCGTTAATCTGAACGGTTGACGTAACAGAGCCGAAGTGAAGTAGATGTACTGAAAGTCTTAGCATGAAGAATGGGGAATGGCCAAGCTGGTAGAGAACAAAACCTCAGTGCTGATCCTCATTATTCATTTTCTGTTCACAGAGGTGTAATAAGTCATTAATAATAGTATTATATACATTACCTGTCCCAAGTCTTTGTGCTGGATCTTTTCTGAGCAGCTCAATGATGATATCCCGAGCTGTGGCTGGAAAAGCCGAATTAGTAAGTTTCCAATATATGTCATCTGTTATGTAAAAAGCAAATATTACAGAAAATGAAACATCTTAATTTATTTTATCAAAACAAAAATCTTTTATATTAACAAAAGTAACTAAATCACACAACTAATCTATTCAAATAACAATGACATTACACAGCAATCAGATTATTTTACTTACCCCTGACAATATGGCTGTAAATGTCATATTTGGAAGGCCCATAAAATGGTACACGTCCTACAAGAAATGTATATAGGATGATCCCAATTGACCACCAGTCAGCTGGCCTTCCATAGCCTTCCTTTAAGATAACTTCTGGGGCTATGTAATGAGGGGAGCCAGCAATCTGGAAAAAACAGAGGAATGAGATAATGATCAGAGAACATAATTGTGACAAATAACATCAGTGGAAACGTTTTCTAGATGAGAAAGTATAAGAGAAGGAGAAATGGAGGAGATGAGTAAAGAACAAGTTCCTGCCTACCTCCTTATCATGGAACTCTCTGGTGATGTCCTCAATTGGAGCCTTGTAGATCTCTGATGTTGGTCTCATGAGACAGAGTTTGGAAAGCCCAAAATCTGTAACTTGAATATGACCAGTTGACGTTATCAGGAGGCTGTGAAAAAAAGAGGATGTCAGCCCCAAGTTGCAAATAGATTGTATAATAAACGATATCTTTTTTCCCCTTTCTTATACTACAAGTGTCACTTACTTTTCAGGCTTCAGGTCTCTGTGCATTACACCATAGCTGTGCAGATATTCCACAGCTAGAACCGTTTCTGCAATGTACAGATGAGCCAAGGGGACAGGTAAACACCCATAGTTCTTCATAAAACTGCCACAGTCTCCTCCTACAGCAGAATCTTTATTAGTCACGTGGAATAAATATTTAAAAATAACAAGGTAACTCATACAAAAAAGAGACACTATTCTGGCCAAAAAAGTATGAGCTATATATACTATGTATCTTGCAATAAATAAATATATAATTAGTTAAAGGTGTTAGCAGTCTCATTTGTGGTTTTGCTTTATATACTGTATAAGGCCGGTTTCACACGTCCGGATATTTCTGGTACCGGAAAAACCTGTGTCGGAGATGTCCGTGTGCCGCATCAGGAGCACACGTACCGGCGTTTGGGAATCAGTGTACAGTTAGCGTTATTCCCAAAAGCCGGGTACTGAACGCTGCGCTCATCATTTTCCCCTGCCGGCACTGCGATCAGCACCAGCAGGAGTTAATAATGAGAGTTGTAGTCTGCTCCCGGTGTCTCCACCTGTAAAAATAAGAATAAAATAAAAAAAAAACCTTATACTCACCTACCTGTCCTAAGTATCTCCTGCTGTAATCCATGCGACTACTCAGCAGAGGAGCTGGGGAGAATGACTCCTGCAGCGAGCGACGCCAGACCTCAGCTGAGCTCAGTGAGTGACAGGACACCGCTCGCTGAGCTCAGCGCAGATTCGGGGCCGCTCGCTGCAGGAGTCATTCTCCCCGGCTCCTCTGCTGAGCGGTCTCATGGATTACAGTGGGGGACATTTAGGACAGGTGAGGGTATAGATTTTTTTTTTATTCTTATTTTTACAGGTAGAAATACACTGGGAGAAGACAACCCTCATCATTAACCCCTGCTGGTTCTGATCGCAGCGCCGGCAGGGGACAATGATGAGGGCAGCGTTTAGCACCCGGCGCTAACTTTATCGCTAATTCCCAGGCGCCGACACATGTCACACGGATGGCATCCGTGTGCGGTATGTGTTTACACTGAACCATTGACTTGAATGGGTCTGTGTGATCCGTCCTGCTGGCCAAAAACAGACATGTCTACGTGTGGATCACATGGACACACGGTCCGTGGAAACACTGACATGTGCGCACATGTGTCAGTGTCTCCAGTACGTGTGGTAAACTGTCACCTCACGTACCAGAAATACTGAAGCGTGAAAGAGGCCTAATGTAGAGCGTATAAAGCAGAGTGACCCAATATAAAAAGACAGAGCTGTGCCTCATCTGCAAGCCTCTTATTCATTTCTCTGTGAAATGCTCATCTATACAAACTGTTAGAATTGAGTCAAATCCTCCTTTTATCCTCAGTGGATATTTTTTCCATTCTCAGTGAGGACATTCACCAGAGACTTTCACAGAGATAATGATTTTCCTGGCATCTTGCTAACAGATAACTTATAGTAAATGCGGTATGGACATGTAACCGTCCATGTGGTCACATTCAGATTATGGAGAAGATGCTAGAGATAAGCAGATTGAGGCTGGATATAGGCACAATGGATATGACTTACCTGCTGCATACGCCATGACCATACACAGATGATGAGGAGTTGGAAAGGAGCACAACATGGAGGCCACAAAGGGACAATCAGCAAATGTTAGGATGTCCCTCTCTAGAAAGGCACGTTCAAGTCTTCTTGGAATATTCACGTTCTCCTTGTCCAGCTTCTTCATAGCGAATAGCTGGCTTGTGTATTTGTGTCGCACTAAGTGGACGGCTCTGGAGAGAAGGAAAATCCATGATTTATAATGAATTATTACTAACATTTTGTCTATAAACCTCATCACATGATTGTCTGGTTACTACTAGATGTCACTAGAAATCCATGTAGAAATCCATCAAGTTACACAACATAAATGATGACCTATGCGAGGTCCTCATCTATGTCACGTCCTAACTGACCTAAATAATGACATATAGATGTGGCCAGTAGACATGAGCTAACACATTTGAGTGGAATTAAATTCTACTCAGATTTTGCAAAATTCTGCATTCACCAAAATGGCGTTTTGTTTTTTTGTTTGTTTTGTTTTTTGTAATTTGCTTACTCATGGATTTAGCAAAATGTCAAGCGTTGGCCACCATTTTCAAAATCTTAAAAGGCCATAAAAAAGTTTAAAAATAAACAAATTTTTATACTCACTTCTACGGCCCCTCCGCCTCAACCGTCCGTTCCTTGCCGCATCCTCAAATCTCTGCTGCTAATGCTGAAATCCAAATGCCTCTCATACTGGGACGGGACTTCCAACATTGATGAGATCTGGGAGGATTATGCACAAGCGCAAGAACAGTCACGGTGTCACAATGTTGTGACTTTTTATGCTCTTGCATAGAACTCTCTCAGACCTTCTCAAAGCCTGAAGTCCTTGCATAGCGTGAGCGGTGGCAAACTGAAGAGGCAGTGAGGACCGGACGGGTGACGGTGAGAAGTGGAGGGGCTAGAGAATTGAGCAGTAAGGGGAGTATAAGTATGTTTCTTATGCTTATTATGTTCTGGGGCCTGGTGAGACCCCAGAGCATAATAAGGGACATTAATTTCTCCTTGAATCGTATTTTCACAAGTCCACGTGAACAAGCAAATTAGAATTTTGCCTGATCCGCTCATCTCTTGTGGACAGTATGGACTCAGAGCATTTCTCTGTTGTACGGGCTGGGCACAGAGACAGAAGCATTGTCATAAGGAACACTAGGAAATGTATATTATGCAAACATAAAGCTCACCCATAAGCTCCACTGCTGATCAGTTTGATTGGTTTAAAGTCGGTCTTACTAGGACTTGTCTCCAAGTTCAATGATCCGGTCAAGGCCTAGAAATAATAAGAAATGACATTAAGACATAGAATCTGCAGGAAAATAAAAGCTCCAGATGCAGGAACTTCTCCTCTATATTATGTCCACGCTGATTACAATGCAGCAGATGTAGAGGACATGATGCAAGCCGGACCCTCCACAGACAGTATTATATTTTAAGGGGATATTCCCCATGCATAGATATCACTGTACTGCAGGGTATGATAAGGGGCATCACACAGAAGAGGCAGAATAACAATGCCATCATTACTCACAATAGATCTGATCTACATAAAAGCAAAGATATCCCATTGTCATCTGGGGTATAATATTATATGTGTAATTCATACCCCGTTATCTGATGATAAACAGACGTCTCCTCTGATACTTACACTGGCAGATTCGTGGATCTCTGGTGTCTCACATATTCCACCATCAGTATTGGCCGTCGACACAGTTATTTCTAAAATAATGATAAAATAATGAAGAGATGTCATGTATCAGTCTATATCAGTACTTAATATATAACACATCCATATAATGAAGGACATGACAAGATCTCTGTAAATGATATAAAAACTAGATATCTGGTATTCTGCACATACTAAATATACAGTATTTATGGCACATCCAGAGATAGATACACTGGGCGATTGTTCAGGATCTGATTACCGTATTTTTCATGTTATAAGACACACTTTTTTCTGTAAAATGGGGGTGCGTCTTATCCCAACGTAGCTTACTGAGGGGGGGGGGGGGGTTGCGGTGAAGCGAGGCACCAGGAGGCAGGGTCACTGCTGCAGGAAGCTGGCGGCGGCAGGAGTCGGGCGATGCTGTGGGCCCCAGGCTGGGAGGAGGGGGTGTTCGGCGGTGCAAGGATGCAGCGGCCCCTGGGCTTTCAGAAAATGTCGCCGGAGACTCCACACTTCCATGATTTTCAGTGTGGTGGACTTCGGAAAAATGGATTCTGGAGATGGCGCATGCAGATTGAGATCTTGTCTCCCGAGATCTCAATCTGTGCATGCGCCACCTCCGGTGGAGATTTTCCCAAGGTCCACCAGATTGAAAACCATGGAAGTGCAGGGACTTCAGTGCAGCATCGCCCCACTCCTGCTGCTGCCATCTTTCCGCCGCCTTTCCCCTAGAAAAGTTACCACAAAATTGGATTATAAGTTGCTCCACCATTTTATTAAAAAAATGTTTTTCCTATTTTCCGCTCCAAAATTTCACCTGCTTCTTATGGTCCGGTGCATCTTATAGTCTTCAAAATATGGTATTTTTGAACAATTACATGATTGGGGATCTATGACCCTCATTTTGGAGCCGAGAAGACCACACAGGCGTGAAGTAGAATTACATGATCCCTCTCCATTACAGGGAATGAAGAGTAAATCTACATATTCTCTGCCATTCTCTATAATATCTGGATATTTGAATGTAAAATATTAGATGATCGGCTTACCTTCAATCAGATCAGTTTTTAGCTCTAACTGACTAATATTAGGGTCAGGCATGTTCACGGTTTGCCCCTCTTCGGAGTCACCTTCGGATGTTTCCTGATGGTTATAATATGTACAATTAGTATAACATTTCACAAATACTAAATTATCATATACAATAGATAGGAAGGACTAAACATTGGATTTACTGGTAATTTCAGTATTGGACGGACTATACACAGCCACTCCCTCCAGTAAATCAACAATAATATATAAGGTACTTGTATATACAACTGATCTCTGTTATCAGAATTGCAGCATTTACAAGAAGGAAGATTGTGATGATCGAGCAAAACAGAGGCAGAAATACAAACTCCCACCGCTGAGTACAGACTGCCATCACAGATGATGGAGCCGCAGGGACAGGCGGTCATGAAATATCCTGTGCCTGCCTGGAGGGGACAAGGACATGTGATATAGAAGATGATGGCTCCTTACCAGGTGCTCCAGTGAGCGGGCCGGACTCTCCAGTATATTCAGGACATTTTGGGCCAGTTGTTTAAAAAAGGCCAATTTTCCACTTTGGGCTTTTTCTTCAGCCTATAAAGATGGAAATAAATACAAAAGGAAAATCATGAGAGAAAGTGCAGAATGGAGGAGGTCATTTATGTCACCATTTTACTCCTGTCTATCTGCAGCTACAATTACTACACATTTGGTACATTTTATATATTATATTGGTGTCGATCTAAAGAACAATTTTCTGTAAATAAACTTGTATTCCATTATTATTATTTGATTTGTATTATTATTATTATTATTTTTTATACAGCATAAAAACACTTGTATAATTAGTGGTGGTGAATTATGATGTCATAATAGCAGTGATGTCGTGATGGAATCTTGTGATGGAATCTTAACGGGGCATCTCACCGTGAAAGGAAGTTTCCTAGCAATAGTTAAGGTGGCAAAACCATAGTTTGTGCATCAGTACCAGATGCTTGAATGTAAGAAAGAACTGTGGGGACTTTACATTTCTAATCAGTGAGGCTAGTTCTATGGTCTGAGATAAATTATTAATATTTGTTATACACAATAAAAATCATAATTACATATTTATAAGAAATCCGGATTAAGGTGCTAAATGAAGTGTCTTTACTAAGGGACAAGGACTGGACTAGGAATGAAATCTAGCCCTGACATTTGAATCATACAGGCTCATGCTGCACTTTTACACCCTCTTCCCAAAATGGGGATCTCTATTACAAATATGACCCTGCCTGACACTGAAGAAAGTCTAAATTTTATTACTACCAATAATACCACTATACAGTAAGGGAGACCAACTAGACATAATAATAATAATTTGTGCAGATTGTCTGCTATTTACCTGTTGTACTAATGTCCTGATGTTCTGCTGTAAATGCTGAAGATATTCTGAGGTAATACGACCTTGGTAGTATTTGGTCAAGCAGTCCCGTACAAGCTCCATAACCAGCCGGTAAGTGAAGCTGAGGACGCCATCGGGTAGTGGTAGCACACAGTTAGGGGTATAGGTGGTAAGAATCCCCTGGAGTAGTGCCAACTCCTGAAGTCTGTCTGGAGAAATTCCAGACATTTCAATGAAATGCGCAATCAGTATATCACTAGATAAGTAGCTAAACACTGACAACAATGACACCGGGGTATCAAAGTGACACTGAAGTGTAAACGCTTGTATAAGTAGTGGTTGTGAATTATGATGTCATAATAGCAGTGATGTCATGATGGAATCTTGTGATGGAATCTTACAGGTGCATCTCACCTTATAAGGAAGTTGCCTAGCAACAGCTAAGATGCCATCTACATAGACTGAGCATCAGCATCAGATGCTTGAATGTAAGAAAGAGCTATGGGTACTTCACTTTTACTTTGATAGGCAGGTGAGTATAAGGATTTTTTAATTTTATTCTTATTTTTACACTAGGACACAGCGGGAGCAGACTACTACTCTCATCATTGTCCCTTGGTTGTGCTGATCACAGCGCCAGCAGGTTACAATGATGAGGGCAGCATTCAGCACCCGGTGATTGGGAACAGCGGTAACTGTACTGCTGATTCCCAGGTGGCGGAATGTGCGCTCCTGATGCGGCACACGGTTGCCACACAGGTGCACATGGACACGTATATCTCCCGTACCGGTTTTTCCGATACTGGAAATATCAGGACATGTGAAACCGGCCTAACTCTGGACTCTGTAAACAGAAAAAACTGATGGCACTTCTAATACGAGAAATAGGTGTGAACAGGTGCTTACTAGGAGAAGCTACCTCCATATACAATTAACAAATAAAGTAGCAAACTGCAATGCTAAGTATGTAAGCATGAAATATGGAATATAAATAGCATTACTGCTATAGAAAATAGAAATAAATGAGAAATCTTAGCGCATAAATTGGCCAATTCATGTGTACCTGTCCCTTAGAGAGGTATTCACATTGGTAGGGTCCTGGCACTGAGAAACGCCTTACCGCGGCTGCCAGATACACATGAATTGGCCAATTTATGTGCTAAGATTTCTCATTTATTTCTATTTTCTACAGCAGTAATGCTATTCATATTCCATATTTCATGTTTACATACTTAGCCTTGCAGTGTGCTACTTTATTTGTTAATTACTCTGGACTCTGTGTGGCCTCTGTTCAGCGGTGTTCTTTTTATCAGAGGCTCGCAAAACTGTGGCCGACGGCACTTTTATTCACGCCTAATAAAAAGATGGACACCGTGGGATCACAGGCCAGACGGTGCCTCCATCTGCCTCATTACAGGGAATCTTCCGCCGGAGGCTCCGTCTGGATCACGTATTTCAGAGATTTACATGGAAACCCCGGTGTAAGCGCTGAGCGTAGAGCACAGGATAAATGTGGGCAGAGCCATATTGCGAACTCTGGGAGGCTGAATGAACAAACCAACAGCAGGTGAAGAATTGGTTTTATTTATTTATTTACACCGTTCCTCGTGCGGTTTAAGTGATTAGATGACTTTATTCTTCGGGTCGGTGCGATTACAGTGATACCAGATTCATATCGGGTTTTTACATTTGGCAGCTGTCACACACTAAACTTTTTTTTTTGCAAAGACTAGTTTTTGCATCGCCATATTTTCAGAGCTATAATTTTTCCATATTTCGGTCGACAGAGTTATGTGATAGCTTGTATTTTGCGGGACAAGTTGATGTTTTTATTGGTACCATTTTCGGGCATGTGACATTTTTTGATCGCTTTCTATTCTGATTTTTGGGAGGCAGAATAAACAAAAACCAACAATTCAGTAATTGTTTTTTTAGTTTTTTTTATGCAGCTCTGCGTGTGGTAAAATTAATAAGGCAGCTTTATTCCTCGGGTCAGTACATTTACAGCCATACTGCATTTATATCTTTTTTTATGTTTTGGCGCTTTTACACAATAAAAACTATTTCATAGAAAAAATCGCTTTATTCTAAGAGCTATAACTTTTTTATTTTTTGGCTGATGGAGCTGTATGGTGGCTTGCTTTTTGCGGGACAAGATGATGTTTTCAGTGGTATAATTTTTATTTATATTCGTCTCTTTGATCGCGTTTTATTCCACTTTTTGTTCGTTGGTATGATGATAAAGCACCGTTTTTTGATTCTTTTTTTTTTACTGTGTTCACTAAAGGGGTTAACTAGTGGGACAGTTTTATAGATCAGGTCGTTCCGGATGCGGCGATACTAAATATGTGTACTCTTATTGTTTTTCTTCATAATAATATTTTATTTTTTTATTATTTTTTTATTTTTAAAAAAATATTTTTACAACTTTTTTTTCACTTTTTTTACTTTGTCCCACTATGGGACTTTCACTTTCAGCAGGCTGATCGCAGTTCTAAGGTATAGCAGTGCAGGATCACTGCTATACCTTGTAAACTGTCAGTGCTGCAGACACAAGCTAGTTTGATCATGCACTGCGCATGGTCAAACTAACTTGCTGGTGCCTGGTGACACAGGTGTCGTCATGATGACATCGTGTCACCATGGCAACGATCGGGACCCCGTGAGGACAGCGCAGGGTCTCCGATCCAAGAGCAGAGGTGCTTCTGTCCCTCCACTCACTTGCTAAATGCTGCGATCGCAGTATTTAGGGGGTTAAAGTGCCGGGTGTCAGCTGTCAAAATCAGCTGACAACCGGTGGCGATTGATCCCGCACAGCCTGTGTCGTAATAATACGTACCTGGTCCATAAGGCCCAGGGCACAGGGACGTATTATTATGCACAATGTCAGAAAGGGGTTAAAGCTTCTGACGCGCCCCTGGGCCTGCTGTGTCGTGCGGCATCGCGCGCACGGGGGCTTACCCGGAGCCGGATCAGATGGGGGTAGTAGTCTCGTGGCGGTGACCCGGTCCGTGCCCAGGGAGTCAAACTGAGCGGCAGTATTTAGCAGTAGATGTTATATTGCTCGACTACGCCACCCGTTGAATGCAGTCATGAGACCGCCGCTGCAGGGCAGACCGCTGAGGCCGGTGGTACGGTTGTGCAGCGGGGATGGTATAACCCCCAACGGGAGGGGTATGGCCTCAGGGCAGCGGATATGGATGATGAAACACTCAGAGACGGTGCGGTGTAGTTCAGGGTCTTTACTGGTGGCAAAGGTAGACCCTCCCGGAGTACTGGCTAGCGATCGGGGCCTGGTCAGTCCGTGAGCAGATGGAATCTTCCCTGGCCAGGCGGAGTTGTAGGCCTCCCCAACTAATCGTACTCTTCTGGCTACCTTGCTAGAGGCTGGTAAAAGTAGCCCACGTCCCTGAGTGTACCGTGTGGTGCTCACCCGTATGGCCGGTGACTCATAGAATCATAGAATCATAGAATGGTAGAGTTGGAAGGGACCTCCTGGGTCATCTGGTCCAACCCCCTGCTCAAAGCAGGATTCACTAAATCATCTCAGACAGATGTCTGTCCAGCCTCTGTTTGAAGACGTCCATTGAAGGGGAACTCACCACCTCTCGTGGCAGCCTGTTCCACTCATTAATCACCCTAACTGTCAAAAAGTTTTTTCTAATATCTAATCTGTGTCTCCTCCCATTTAGTTTCATCCCATTGCTTCTAGTCTTTCCTTGTGCAAATGAGAATAAAGATGATCCTTCTACAATGTGACAGCCCTTGACATATTTGTAGACAGCTATTAAGTCTCCTCTCAGTCTTCTTTTTTGCAAGCTAAACATTCCCAAATCCTGCAACCGTTCCTCATAGGACATGGTTTGCAGACCAGTCACCATTCTGGTCGCTCTTCTCTGAACTTGCTCCAGTTTGTCTATGTCTTTTTTAAAATGTGGTGCCCAAAACTGTACACAGTATTCCAGATGAGGTCTGACCAAAGAGGAGTAAAGACCGATAATGACTTCACGTGATCTAGACTGTATGCATCTGTTAATACATCCCAGAATTGTATTTGCCTTTTTTGCTGCTGCATCACACTGTTGACTCATGTTCAGTCTATGATCTATTAGTATACCTAAGTCTTTTTCACATGTACTGTTGCTTAGCTCTATTCCTCCCATTCTGTATATGCTTTTTTCATTTTTATTGCCCAGATGTAGTACTTTGCATTTTTCCCTGTTAAAAACCATTCTATTGGTTGCTGCCCACTGCTCCAGTTTATTTAGGTCTTTTTGAATCCTCTCTCTCTCTTCTCTAGTATTAGCTATCCCTCCTAGCTTTGTGTCATCAGCAAATTTAATCAGTTTACCCTCAATTCCTTCATCTAAATCATTGATAAAGATGATGAACAATACAGGTCCCAGGACGGAGCCCTGTGGTACCCCACTTGAGACATTCATCCAGCTGGATGTGAAGCCATTTACAACCACCCTTTGAGTCCGATCACTAAGCCAGTTATGAATCCACCTAACAGTTGCCTGGTCCATTGCATACTTGGTCATTTTTTCAATAAGGATGGTGTGAGATACTTTGTCAAATGCTTTGCTGAAGTCAAGATATACTATATCTACAGCATTTCCCTGATCCACCCGGGGCCTTCTGGTAGCTTCTGCTCCACGACGGCGGTGCTGGTCCCTTGCGTGTGACCGTGCCTTCGGGTTTCTTGGCCAGAGGACCTGAAATCCCCTGCCGGGCGGTTTCTGCTGCTGGGTAAGGATTAGTCCCCACAGCCTCGGACTCCGGGTCCGGTAAGAACTCTTCAATCAGGGCGAGCTCTACAGCTTCCAGCCCCTGATCTCTTTTAGCACAGCTCCCACAGAGCTCCTGATCTTTCTTGCTCCTAAAGCTGCTCCACTACAGACCAGACTTTGTCTCTGTCTGTGTTCTCTCACTCTCTTCTAACCCTGCCTCAGCCCCAGCTTTATATAGGGGAAGTTCTTCCCCTCCCAGGACTGGGCAGGAGGTGTGGCATGCATAGGATGTCTGACCAGGAAACCTCCCACCTGCTCACAGACGTAATATTGCTATTACTGTGGAAACCAGACCCTTGGGGTGCCACATTCCCCCCTAGTAAAATTTAGTACTCCGGGACTAAACATATTTTTGTAAAACATAACAAGTAAAAACAGAAACAGTACAATAAAGAAGAACACATTAGGATGGTCACGGCATGTCCGCAACCGGGTGCAGTCTTTGAAGAAAACAAAGGTGTCCATTTCACCAAGAGACCGGGAGCCATAACCAGGTAGGGGTCTGTCCTGCCCCGAGTCCTTAACAGTCTTTGTCCTTTCCTGGGTTACGCTCCAAACATATGTACAAAGGATTCCGGATAATCCCTAAATGACACCTATAAAATAACTAAAAATACACAATTATTTACAGGTAACAGAAAACAGGTAAATACAAATAAACAGTCTAAACACTTAGATCCTCCAACGTACGGGCAACTGGCCTCTAGTGGCTCTAGTGGACCTACGGAGCTGACTGACTGGTCCTGAGCTACGGGGTGTAGGAGCTGTCAAAGGTAAACTGGGCAGCTGTCTACGGGCTCTTTGGCTCACTAGGGGCACGGCAGGCTCACTATAAGCAGAGGGTTGATCCTCCTGGTCTGCTTGTGTGGGGTCTTCTGCCTCCTGGACCGGCTGCTCTTCCAGCTCTACCTGTTTCTCTGTAGGTACTTGAGATGCTGGTTGGAGGAAGGTGAGGACGGGTACCACAACAGCGCCATTGACTTGAGTCCAAGACCGAGGGAAGTCTCCGAGCACAGTACTGACCATATCTTCCCTTTCCTCTGCGGGTCGAGGGTCTTCTTGTTCTTCTTCAGGGCTTCGTAGCTGTTCGGGACACTTCTTCAGGTGATCTCGGGAGACAATGGCTGTGGTTTCTCCTCCGTCCTTACTGATTATGCAGACTTTCGGGTTCTCATGGCTTGAGGGCAGTACGGTGTACGGGTCCTTCTCCCACTGGTCGTCCAACTTGTGGAGGCGTCTCTTCCTCTTCAAGACCTGCTCTCCAGGTACCAGGGGAACAGCGGGAGCATACTGGTTGTAAGTCTTCTCCTGTCTTTCTCTAGCTTGACAGAGACTTCGCTCCACGCTCTCCTGTACTTTCCGGTACTGCTGCTGCCTTTCTGTGTCCCAGTCTGCTTCTGGTGAAGTGTCCTCGGGTGTCAGGACTCCCATCTCCAGATCAACAGGAAGCTTACCAGGTCTTGCTCTCATTAGGTAAGCCGGGGTACAGTTGGTAGAACCTACCAGGATGTGGTTGTATAGGTCCACCAGATCAGGCAGTTTCTCAGGCCACAGACTGCGTTCTTCCAGGGGCAATGTTTTCAGAAGATCTATCACCACCTGGTTCATTTTCTCGCAGAGCCCATTGGTTTGCGGATGATAGGGTGTTGTTCTTATCTTCCGGCAGCCATACAGAGTACAGAACTCCTGGAAGACTTCCGCTTCAAAGGCTGGTCCTTGGTCCGTCAGCACCTGCTCTGGGTATCCGTGTGGACGGCAGAAGTGCTGCTGGAAAGCTCTAGCTGCTGTTTGAGCCGTTAAGTCCTTGACCGGGACCACCACCAGGAACCGGGAGTAATGATCTACGATTGTGAGGGCGTAGACATACCCAGATCTGCTTGGAGCCAGTTTCACATGGTCCAGGGCTACCAGTTCCAGTGGCTGTCGGGTGATGATGGGCTGCAAGGGAGTCTTCTGGCTGGCACGGTCCTTCCTTCTTAGGTGGCACGGGCCACAGTCTCTGCACCACCTCTCGATGATTCCTCTCATGCCTACCCAGTGGAACCGAGCACGCAGCAGGAACTCCAGCTTCTTCCATCCGAAGTGCCCAGCTCCGTTGTGGTATGCCTCCAGCACCATAGCCACGTCTCTTCTTGGCACCACTACTTGCCAGATCAGTTCATGCGTCCGGGAGTTAACCATTCTGCGGCACAACTTCCCCTTGTAAAGGAACAGTCGACTCTTCTCAATCCACAGTTGCTTGGCCTCCTCCGGAGCGTCTGGGTCAAGGCGGGCATCTGGCTGAGTCAGCATCTCCTTCACCAGTCGGACGGCGGGGTCACTGTCTTGCGTTTCCGCCCAGTTGTAATGAGGTAAGGGGTTGAACGTAGCGGATTGATTACTCCTTACACGGTGGGAATACTGGATAGTCCCATGCCGGCGGAACGCGGGAAGTTCAACTTCTTCCAGTTCCTCTGGATCTTCCCCCACGTCCGGTAGGTTTGGCATTCTGGACAAGGCATCCGCGTTGGTATTGGAGCGTCCTGCCCGGTATTTGATTGTGAACTCAAAGTTGGACAGGCGGGCCATCCATCTCTGCTCCAGGGCACCGAGTCTTGCCGTATCCAGGTGTGTCAACGGGTTGTTATCCGTGTACACGGTGAACCGGGAAGAGGCGAGGTAGTGCTTAAAGCGTTCGGTGACTGCCCACACCACTGCCAGGAATTCTAGCTTGAATGAGCTGTAATTCTCAGGGTTTCTTTCGGTGGGTCGCAGTTTTCGGCTGGCGTAAGCAATTACCCGTTCTTTCCCCTGCTGGATCTGGGACAGTACGGCTCCTAGCCCGATGTTACTTGCGTCGGTGTAGAGGATAAAGGGCTGGCTGTAATCAGGGTATGCCAGGATTTCATCCCCCTTGAGGGCCATCTTCAGCTGGCGGAAGGACTCTTCTTCCAACTTCTCCCATCTGAAGGGCGGCTTCTGGTTCTTGGCCTTCCTGGACTGGCCTATCAGGAGGTCCTGCATAGGAGCTGCCTTTTTGGTGAAACCCGGAATGAACCTTCGGTAGTAGCCTACCAACCCGAGGAACTGCCGCACTTCCTTTACGCTGGAGGGGCTTGGCCATTCCTTAATTGTGGTGATCTTATCAGGGTCGGGAGCCACTCCGTCAGCACTCACCACGTGTCCCAGGTACTGCACCTTTGGTTTCAGGAGGTGACACTTGGAGGGTTTCACCTTCAGGCCGTAGTTTGCCAGGGCTTCGAACACTACTGCCAGGTGTTTCAGGTGGTCCTCGTAGGTCTTGGAGTAGACGATGACATCGTCCAGGTATAACAGGACCGTCTCAAAGTTTCGGTGTCCCAGACAGCATTCCATCAACCGTTGGAAGGTTCCTGGTGCATTGCAGAGTCCAAACTGCATGCAGGTAAACTCGCTAAGTCCCATCGGGGTGGTGAATGCGGTCTTCTGCCGGTCCGCCTCTGCTACAGGAACCTGACAGGACCCGCTAGTGAGATCCAAAGTAGAGAAGAAGTTAGCAGATCTTAAAGCAGCCAAAGACTCCTCTATCCTTGGTAAGGGGTACGCATCTTTGTGTGTGATACGGTTGATTTTCCGGTAATCTACACACATTCTCATGGTGTTGTCTTTCTTTTTAACCAAAACCAGTGGAGCTGCCCAGGGGCTACAGCTATCCCTAATTACCCCAGCCTCCTTCATGTCTCTAAGCATCCCCTTGGCGTGTTGGTAGTGTGCAGGGGGTACGGGTCGGTATCTCTCCTTTATGGGAGGATGGTCTCCCGTGGGGATATGGTGTTCTACCCCCTTTACTCGCCCGAAGTCTAACGGGTGTTTACTAAACACTCTCTCGTACTCTTGAACCACCCGATAGACTCCCTGTTTCTGGTGTGAGGGAGTGGAGTCAGTACCCAAATGTAGTTGCTGACACCAGTCCTCTATTGTTTTCTTAGAGTCGTTACCTTCCTCTGGTTGAGATGGAGGCAAGGGTTCCACGGCCTGTACAGAATTCTGGTTTATGGTGAACAATTTAGCTAGCGTGGCATACCGGGGCAGGTGTACTTCTCTCTTCCCGATGTTTATTATGCGAACGGGCACCCTCCCATGGCGTACATCAACCACCCCCCGTGCTGTCAAAATGGTGGGCCTACTGTCTGAGTAGACGGGTTCTACCATTGCTTGGTAGTCTCTACCTCTTAGACCAATAGCTGCCCGGCACCAAATCATCATTTCACTTTTTGGGGGCATGGCAATAGGGAAAGGGTCACACATTCTCACGCTTCCAATCTCACCACCGGAGAGTTCCACCTGTTGCCGCCGCATCAGTGCCCGGATCTCTTTTTGGAGCACTCGCTGCTGGCCGGAGCTGGCGTTCTTGGCAACCTGCTGTAAAATGAAAATCACCTCTGCAAGACAATTTTCAATCACATTAGTTCCTAGCGTTATCTTTGGGTGACTCTCGCGCTTGTCAATGTCTACAATGATCAGTCCCTGTGCTGCCAGTTCGACTCTACCGATTTTAATGGTCATCTCTTTGAATCCGATCTGTGGCACGGGTTGACCATTGCTGGCGATGATACTCAAGTCGTCGTCAGGGTAGCGGGTTATATCCGAGTCATTCCAGTACTGCTTGAAGAGCACGTACGGGATGGTGGTGACCTGTGACCCGGTGTCAAGTAGGGCACTCATAGGAATGCCATCCAGTACCACAGGCAAGACTGGACGTCCTCCCACATATTTGTCACGCCAGTTCGATGGGCCTGGTGATCTTATTCCTAGGGGTTGGCCCTCTACCCGAGGTTGTGCCAGTTTAAAGGACAGTACCTTGCCATATGTCCGGGTTGATTGCAGCGGCGGCAGATGGGCTGTCCGTCCTCGTTGTATCGGTCGCTGGGTCTTCCTCTGGCCGGTGGGGTCCTCCTTGGTCGACGCCACGGGAAGTCCTCCGGTCCGGATGCCAGCTGGATCTTCCCTGGAGCAGCAACCTGTAAAGACTGCACAGTTCGGGTTAGCGCAGCTACGCTTTTAGCTAGCTCTTGGACCTGATGGTGCAGGTCTGGAGCCGGGTCATTGTTCAAAGCCTGCGCATCAGCCCCCACAGGCCCTGCCGACAAGGGTGCTGCCTCCTGGTGGTAAGCGGTAGTAGGGCGCCTGTGGGTCACAACGCCACCCGGTGCCGGTTCTCGGAGCACCCGAATGGCTCTGTCCTTGAACTGTGCAAAGTCCAGATGAGGATCCTGTAAGGCCATTGCCCGCAACTGGGTTCGGTGGGCATTGCAATATAGTCCCTCTATAAATTGTTCGGTCAACAGCCTGTCCTCGTTTCCCACGCCGTCAGGGTCGGTCTGCTTAATGGCTCTCAGGGCCTCTTGTAGGTTTAGTGCATAGTCCCTTATATTCTCATGTGCTCGCTGTTTGCACCCGTAGAATCTAAGCTTAATCTCAGCTGAGGTGCGGGTATCAAAGGTGTCCTTCAGCCGGGTTAATATCCCTGCGACAGTCCTCCTCCCAGGCGGCCAGGACTTTACCTCCCTTTGGGCTGCCCCGGTTAGTTGGGCCACCAGGATGCTCACTTTTTGCTCTTCTGTGAGGGGGTACACCTGGAAGAGGCTATCCAGCTTTTCTCTAAAGTCATTCAGGGTATGTGACTCCCCTGAGTACTGGGGTAGCCAGGCTGCCCCCGGGATATAGGGCATAGTGAAAGGCATGACCGCAGCAGCGGTGGCGCTGGCGGTGGCTGCGGCAGTGAAGCTCTCCTCCGTATCCGACATCTTCCTCCCCCCTAGTGGACCGTGGCCTACCTTGCGATGATCCTCTTCCGTAGGCCGCGGCTCCGCAGTGGATCGTCAAGGTCGAGGACCTTCCGTCGCACTCCTATGACGTCGGCGTCTGCTGGGCTCCTTCCAGGACCTTACGCAACGTCCGGACGTAAGGCGGGGCTTCAGTTCTCGCGGGCTTTTCCGAGTCCACGCCCCTCTTCTTCCTGCGCGGCGTCTTCAAGATGGCGTCCAACGGCGGGAAAACTCCACGGATGGCGGGAAGAAGGCAGAAGATGGCGTCCAACGGCGGGAAAACTCCACGGATGGCGGGAATCTTCACCACAGGTAAGTTTAAAAGTCTCTTTTTCAGGCGCGCAGTACCCGGTGGTTGCGGGCACGGAATCCTGCCGACTACGCCAAAAGTTGACGCGCCCCTGGGCCTGCTGTGTCGTGCGGCATCGCGCGCACGGGGGCTTACCCGGAGCCGGATCAGATGGGGGTAGTAGTCTCGTGGCGGTGACCCGGTCCGTGCCCAGGGAGTCAAACTGAGCGGCAGTATTTAGCAGTAGATGTTATATTGCTCGACTACGCCACCCGTTGAATGCGGTCATGAGACCGCCGCTGCAGGGCAGACCGCTGAGGCCGGTGGTACGGTTGTGCAGCGGGGATGGTATAACCCCCAACGGGAGGGGTATGGCCTCAGGGCAGCGGACGTGGATGATGAAACACTCAGAGACGGTGCGGTGTAGTTCAGGGTCTTTACTGGTGGCAAAGGTAGACCCTCCCGGAGTACTGGCTAGCGATCGGGGCCTGGTCAGTCCGTGAGCAGATGGAATCTTCCCTGGCCAGGCGGAGTTGTAGGCCTCCCCAACTAATCGTACTCTTCTGGCTACCTTGCTAGAGGCGGGTAAAAGTAGCCCACGTCCCTGAGTGTACCGTGTGGTGCTCACCCGTATGGCCGGTGACTCGGGGCCTTCTGGTAGCTTCCGCTCCACGACGGCGGTGCTGGTCCCTTGCGTGTGACCGTGCCTTCGGGTTTCTTGGCCAGAGGACCTGAAATCCCCTGCCGGGCGGTTTCTGCTGCTGGGTAAGGATTAGTCCCCACAGCCTCGGACTCCGGGTCCGGTAAGAACTCTTCAATCAGGGCGAGCTCTACAGCTTCCAGCCCCTGATCTCTTTTAGCACAGCTCCCACACAGCTCCTGATCTTTCTTGCTCCTAAAGCTGCTCCACTACAGACCAGACTGTGTCTCTGTCTGTGTTCTCTCACTCTCTTCTAACCCTGCCTCAGCCCCAGCTTTATATAGGGGAAGTTCTTCCCCTCCCAGGACTGGGCAGGAGGTGTGGCATGCATAGGATGTCTGACCAGGAAACCTCCCACCTGCTCACAGACGTAATATTGCTATTACTGTGGAAACCAGACCCCTGGGGTGCCACACTTCCGGCGCAACTTCAGATACCGCTCAATATACAGTGATCGGCAGCTGTAACAACGCCCCGGCACTGACTGACAGCTCAGCAGTACATCAGTACAGATCCGGCTGTCAGTCTTTACAGGGAGCGGTTACAGGGGCCGCTTAGCCGGCTGTCAGTCAGTGCCAGGGTGCGGCTATAGCCGCCGCTCACTATGTACTGAACAATGACTGAAGCCACGCCGGCCGCGCCTCTATGACTGAAAGCTGGAGGCTGCCGTGGGGAATAAAGTGCATTTCCTCCCGGTAGCCGGCCTTTCAGTAAGACGCCCGGCAGCTTTATAAACCTGCAGATTAACCCCATATCTGCAGGTTAATAGCGTTTAGGGACATGACAGGTTCCCTTTAAAGTATAGAGTGAAAACCACCGGTGGCAGAGCTTCACCAAGGACAACTCACCGGCGTCTAAATGATGTGCACATACCCTTAGGCTACGTTCTCACAATGAGTTTTGGGTGAGTTTTTTATGCTGTATATTTTCGAAAAAAATTCAAGTAACCTATTTTACTTAATGGGGCAGAAAATCTGCTATATCTAAAACTCACTAGAAGCTCATTGTGGGGACGTAGTCTTATACCTCGAAAATCAGAGGGTCCGAGTCATCATTTTGCTTGTTTTTTTAACAATTGATAGCATGTGAACCCCTCTTAGTAATCCTGCAAAACCTTTACTAAAATCTGTGCTGTGCCGTCATAGGGCCCAATACAACATTGTATTTTTTCAAGTCCCTTTTCTCTTTTGTATCATTTGATTTTTTTGTGCCAAATTCCTGAAAGTGGCGCACCTGGTTCATGGATTTTGCCCAAAATCAAAACTGTATTTTTTTTGTCTTTAAACCTTTTTGTGTCTTTGTATCGCAAAAAAGTGGCATGCTAAAATGTTGCAAAGTTTGTGCAAAAAAACCTCCCGGACTACAGAACACAAAATCACTTGAAATATATTTGAGTAAAAATGTGACAACTTTTAAAAAAGTCACAATTAGATAATTAGCCGGAAACCCCATAATGATCAATGAAAAAAAAGGGAACGCTGCAGACTTCAAAAAGGCGCAAATTAAAAGAAGAACAAGGCGCAAATGAAAAACACTAAAAACTAGAAAAAAAAGGTGCAAATACACTAATGAATTGTCCCATAGCTTTATAACAGTGCCATAATATGCAGCTTGTGTTGGAACACCCCCCATTATAAAGGGGAACGTGACATCTAGTAGTCGGGTGGTATTACATTTCCAGGAACAGCACAATATGGAGGTCACAGAAGATACATGAACTGTTCCTTCATGGAGGATATTTTATAAAATGAACACGCGGTATCTATACGCTATGGGGGAGTCACTTACATGAGGGTCCGCATGGTCCATAGCAATCTTGTGGAGGTCCAGCAGAGCCTTATTTACGCCCTTTTCAATTTTCAAGGCATTCTCCATAGCATTGGTGCCATTCCCCCATTCATCGGCCTCAGATTTGTGGAGCAAAAATGGACAAAACATTTCATTAATGGCGGATAAATAACGACTTCTATCTACGGATATCTACGCACAACCTGAAGTGACATTCCCTCCAGGTTTCATAATTTCACCTGATTTGTACCTTACAGTCCAAGTGTTTTCATCATCTAGGTAGATCCAGGTATGGGAGTAAGTTAGTAGCAGCGAGGGCTTCATGCTTCTTGGAGGACCAATACCGGCTTGGGATATTTTTATGGACGTTATTCCATAATGTCTACAAGTCTCAAAAACTCTATTTCTTCAGAGCAGATGTCCGTCCTGACAGACTATTGACCAACATCTGCTAATTGGCTGCAGAGGACATAACAAGTCATAGCAATGTCCGGAAAAAGCGGTGCTGAAGTCCTAAATGTAATAAGCTGGGGATGTGCAGTAGTGGACAACCCCTTTAATGAACTTGATTACTTAAAGGGGATGTCCACTAATCAGACAACCCCTTCTAAATCCCTATGTTTCTCCCCAGTAAAATAACACTTATATTCACCTTCGGTGTTGGTGTTGTACCAGCTGTCTCGGCACTGGCTCTCCCGGGGCTCATGTCACATAACAATGGCACTGGCATACCGCTAATAACGGCAGACCCCGCAGCTGCTTTGCAACTGTGAGACAGGTGGCGATGTCAGCACAGGCATCGGGCCCCCCGCATCCAGCATCACACTTTCAACTGTATCCACATTCTGGATGCAGATACAATTGAAAGGAATGATGGAGGAGGGAACCGTCTGCTCCCTCCTCCATCATTCTCCTCTGTGCTTCTGATGTCTCAGCTCAGTGGACGTGATAACGTCCCAAAATCGCGTCCACTGTGCCGAGCTGAGCATAGTTTCAAACCACATGCTGCAAAGACCAGAACAGCAGGGGAATGGGGAGAGGTGAGTATTTTTTTTTTAATTAATAAGTAGTTTGTGAGGGCCATCATATTATTTGGAGGGCAAACTGGAAGGCCATGATACTATTTGTAGGGCTACTTGGAGGCCATCATATTATTTGAAGGGTTATTTGGGGGGCATCATCATATTTGGGGTGCTAAAATACTAATTTTAGGGCTGTCTTGGGGACCATCATACTATTTGGAGAACTATGTGGGGGCCATCATTCTACTATTTGGAGGATTATGTGGGGAGCATCATACTATTTGTAGTGCTCTGTGGGGGCCATTATACTACTATTTGAATGGCTATGTGTCAGGCTATCATACTATTTGGAGGGCTATGTGGGGACCGTTCTATTATTTGAAGAGCTGTATGGGGACTATTATACTATTTGGAGGCCTATGTGGGGTCCATTATATTATTTGGAGGGCTGGGTGGGGACTATTATATTGTTTAGAGGCTTATGTGAGGACTATTATTTTATTTGGAGCGTTGTGTTTGGGCCATTATACTATTTGGAGGGCTGTGTGGTGAGGGGCATTATACTGTATAAGTGGCTGATGGGGGTCATTATACTGCTTGGGTGGATAGTGGGGGCCATTACACTGTATGAGGACCATTATACAGTGTGGAGGGCTGTGCGGGGTCCATTATACTGTGTGGAGGGTTATGCGGGGGCCATCATACTGTGTAGAGGTCACTGGGGTTTATCATACTTTGCGGGGGTACTGTAGAGTCATCATACTGTATGTGTGGAGGGTACAGTGGAGAAATTCACTGTGGGGGTATCTTACTGTGTTTGGGGGCACATTTTTGGCCATTAAAGGAGTATCTTAGTACGTGGGAACACTAGGGGGCTTCAATTGGGGCAAAATTACTATGGAAGGGTTGCAAACTTGTGAGGTATGCTCTTCTGTGACAACGCTGAATATTAATGTTTTTTTGTGGGGGCTTAATTATTACTTCTGCTATGGGACCCCATGATTTCCATGTATGCTCAGGGAAGGTGATAAATCATAAATTAGCTGAATGGAGCTCAAAAGAATAAAAACAAGAGTAGTTACTTCTCCAGTCAGATCAAACTCACTGATGATATCCCAGTTAACTCATTCTGCAGCCAGCAATAGAAATCTTGCTTTAATCTGTTCATATAATCTTATATTTGTGATTCTGCTATTACTATGATGTGGCGTTCTCATCGCAGGCGTTGATACCATGTAAAGGCCTCATACAGGGTCGGACTGGGGTGCCTAGGGCCCACCAGGAGAATTGACTCTAGGGGTCCACACTACAGCATCCATAAACGGTTGTATTACTCGTTCATTTTTCGGCCTCTCCCACTAAAACGTGTGCCTTTTAGCAAACTATACAGTGTGTAAAAGAGAACTGTATTGTGTAGTGCACTATATCAAAGTGTTTCTTGTTAACCAACTTATTTATTGTAGTTAACAGAATCTGTAATTTACAATCAGTAGCGGTTTTTCTTACACATGGCCATTCCTTGTCCTAGGTAAACCACCCAGTCCCTCAGCCAACTTAAACAATTTTCAAAGTGAAGAAAAAGTCATAATCACACAGCCTCACTGCGCATGCGCTTTAACGCGCTATGTTCCCAGAGCATGCGCAGTGAATCTGGTAATCACAGAGCCTCACTGCGCAGGCGGCCGGACATCTACAAGTGCGCCTGCGTCCCACAATATCAGCGCTGGTCAGGAACAGGATTCAAATACATGGACGGCGCCAGCAGTGAGTGAATGCTGCGCTCGCCCTTGACTGAATATGACAAGCACGCCCCTATGATTGAAAAGGCAGGTAGGATATAAGTAGGGCCGGCGTCAGCACCCGGCGCACCCGGGCAAGTGCCGGGGCCCTGAGCAGGCAGGGGGGCCCACTGGCGGTCGCGCACCCCGTTGGGCTATGGGCGGAGGAG